>NC_089751.1:41283116-41285616 GCF_040412425.1 Macrobrachium rosenbergii | reverse complement strand
TCGAAATACTATCAAAGGCCTTTTCAAAATCAACAAAAAGACTTTATATATATATATATATATATATATATATATATATATATATATATATATATATATATATATATCTATATATATATATATATATTTATTTATATATATATATATATATATATATATATATATATATATATATATATATATATATATATATCCATGCTTCTGACTACTGGTAATGCTGGTGGCAAATATGAAAGTGAAGGCTGCAGTAGTTCAACCGAAAGTATACCATAATTATCATTATCATTGTTGTTTTTTTCGCAGATTGTGATAGGAGTAAAACTTCGCGGCGTTGCTTTTATTGCTAATCTATAACATAACAATCTTGAACACCTCTTCAATATATTACATTATAAACTTATTCGGAATAAATGAATAAATACATAAACAACTAAATACTTATATATACACACACATACATATAATTTATATATTTACAATATTCAAAGTATGGATGCAGTAGTAACTGACTCATGTGTTATTTTTTCTGATGCCACCTCTGTTAAGGGGAAAGGGCTCAATGTGGAATGTATACACATACACACACACATACATTATTACAAATGTTTTATGCACATGGCTGAATATATATATATATATATATATATATATATATATATATATATATATATATATATATATATATATATATATATATATATATTATATATATATAAACACACATCATTAATTAATATCGAAACCTAACAAACACGAACCTTTCTCAACAGCAAATCTGATAACAAATATCGTATGTCTCTCGCATGTCTTTTCTTCTGGAGCCAGCAGACAGGTACACTGCAAGCCAAGAGCCAACCGAGAGACTAAGGAAAAATAGGACTATGCAATCTGTGTTTTCCTTCATCCATTTCCCTTTACATTCAAAGTAATGAGAGAGAGAGAGAGAGAGAGAGAGAGAGAGAGAGAGAGAGAGAGAGAGAGAGAGAGAGAGAAGGCGGGGGTTGCAGCTCGACTTTTTTCTGGTTAATATTTACCTTTATACTTAAATATGTGCTTTGCTATATTTCACTAAATTGTTCTCAGATTTACGGCGGAGTCTACTGTCAATTATAAAGTTACGACTGCTAGCATAATGCACACACACACACACACACACACATCACAAAAGGTAAGTGTAATTTAAGCTTATTAAATTAACTGAACGATTCAAATTAAAACCAAGAAAAAAAAAACAGTTGGACATGAGTGCACTGTTGCGATGAACAATTAATTTTGTTCCTGTTTCTCTGATGTCCCAAATTCCTTATAAGTCATATATGTAAAATGAAAAACACCAAGCAGGAGAAGACAACAACTAGGGGATCTGTATTCACTATCTACTTCTACACACAAATGTTCATAAACATCCTAAAGCACACACTCTTTAAGCAAATACACTGGAGATATGTGTGAGATTACAAAAAGATAAGGACCAGCCCTGACGCAAATGGGAAATACCAAGTCAATAGCGGGAGAGAGAGAGAGAGAGAGAGAGAGAGAGAGAGAGAGAGAGAGAGAGAGAGAGAGCCTTGGGCCTGCCATAAGCATTATGAAGTCTTGTATGATGTGGCGTCTCACTGTGACGTATAAGACATCTACTTTAATTCGAAGCACATACATCGAAAACCATTGTTTCAGATCTTAATTCTAGGTGTTTTATACCTTCGTTTGAAAGGATATATATATATATATATATATATATATATATATATATATATATATATATATATATATATATATATATATATATATATTTATGACTCACAGGATTTAACCCAGGTCTTTCAATTGAACGGCAAGGACGCTGCCAACTAAGCCACACGAGTCATATAAGAAGTTAGAACCTAAGTACCACTGTACCTAAGGCTTTACCTGGGCAGACTAACTGCCTCGCATGCCAGCGCGTTTTCCCCAACTTTCCCTCTCAGCAGTGACCCAATTGACAGCATTTCATTCGAATTACCCTTTAGGTACAGTGGCACTTAGGTTCCAACTCCTTTTATGACTTGTTTGGCTTAGTTGGCAGCGTCCTTGCCTTTCAAATGAAAGAACTGGGTTCGATCCTGATGTGAGTCTGAAATTTATTTCTGTTCCACACTTGATTTGATTGTATATATTATTATATATATATATATATATATATATATATATATCTATATATATATATATATATATATATATATATATATATATATATATATATATATATAGTATATAACAAGTAAGTAATTCACCGCTTAGGTTAAATGAGACAAATATGGATCGTGCCTAGAAATTTTCGACCCTCCAGGGAATCGAACTCGGACTCTTTCGCTGACTGAGAGCGCTATCCTGACTGCTTACTCTTCGCCGGAGAGTAAGATAAAAAGAAACAAAAAGCTTAAAAAAAAAAAAAAAACTTAGGCATGATTACTTCTGAGAACTGAAGAACCAAATATTAAATACTACAAGGTCGTCCAAA
>NC_089751.1:41238116-41278116 GCF_040412425.1 Macrobrachium rosenbergii | reverse complement strand
TCCAAACACACGTGTATATGTGTGTGTATATATGCACACACACACAAATATATATATAATTTATATATTTATGTGTGTGTATACTTTATACATATATATATGCATATATATGTATAAAATATACATATATGCACATGTATAAAACGGCCTTTAGGTTTTCTCCAAGCCTTTAGGATAAGGTTGCTGGTCTATACCTTCTCAACCCTGGTTGAAACCTACATGTTCGTCTAACGGCCGGGTATACAATTCCGTGCTTAGTTGAACAGATGCGCAATGGAATTTAACGGAACTGACCTTAAAAGAAAAAAAAAAAAAGCCTCATATGGAAATCGAACCCGAAACCTGTCGCCTGTGAGGAGAACGTCCTAACCAGCGAAACAAAAATTTTGTGTATGTATGTATGTATGTATATGTATAATATACATGTATGTGTGTGTGTGTGTGTGTGTGTGTGTGTGTGTATGCAGCCTACCGTTCCACATGACATGACAAGAAGTGGCTCCAGAGAATATCAATCAAAGCCACGTTCATCGAGGATGAACACCTTTACAGACAACTTCCACATCTGCGACTTCACATACCTACACGCACTCTGCGCTTCATACCTCAACCTCGTAGGCACTAAGGCCTTTTCTTCAGAAGACCGTTCCGTTTCTTCGCCACACTAGATCCATCAACAATTGGCCTCCATCTCAGGGACAAAGAACCCTTGTGAAAAAGAGAATGGAGGGAATACTGAAGAATAAACCAGTAAAACATTATTTAAAAAAATAATGAGGAACACGTCAACATCAGAAAAGAATGTCAAACAAAATCACAGATTAATGTAATTACTCTCAAATATCAGACCTTACAGGGTCCCAGGAATTGGATGAAGGCATTAGGTTAAGGTATAGGATGGGTACCCCTGGTTCACGGGAAGGAGGGAGGGGGGGGGAGGGAACAGGAGGATCCACATAGCAACTAAATCCTTGCCAAGAGTAACACTCCTCCAGAACACACCTTCGAACTTCTGATACGAAGGCAACACCTTTTTAATCAGCCTCGGGCCAGGTGAGATTAATATACCTCCTTTTGACGCCTGTACGTGGTCCACGACTTTCCCCTGGCTATACACAAACAGACAGACAAACACACACAGCCTCGTAGGCATTCCAGCCAACTATCGAACCGTGAACTAGCACTTGCTTTTAGGTTTACGTTTTTAATTTTACATCATCATCCCCATTATAATCACATTATTATTTTTATAATTGCTCCTAGCGTAGGTTATGTTTTTTCTTATTCGTTTTCTTTGTTTGTCTGGCTATCTGTTTGTTAGCAGGGTTACTAACAGTAAGAGCAGGAAGGGGGGGGGGTGTGAATTGCTCACCACTGAAGAAGTTTGCGGTCTCCCAACCATATTATTATTATCATTGTTATTATTAGTAGTAGTAACGGCTACACTCTAATTTTCTTTCTGTCTGTCAAAATGTGTGCAAAACCTCTCAAGAACTTACTCGATTCTCACGATTAGCAACGAGATGCAAGCACGCTCTCGAAAGTTCCCTTGACAGAATTGAACATATTTCGAAAAAAAAAAAATAAAAAATTTACGGTGGAATTTACTCTTCACTGATTTGTCATGATACTATGAAAAATTATTGATTATTATTTACAGTCATCACTACAAAGCATCATCATTAACATCCCCATTTCCTCTAAATTCAATTACCCAAAATTACCTCATCATCCCCGTTCATCTGTCACCCGAAATTTGCGTTTTGAGATCAAGAATGGATTTGTTTAATTAGTTTTACTTTACATCAGATATGACTATCACTTATTTAGCTTGAATATCTCGAAATCTATACGATTCAGTACATGAAAAAATTGTTATACACACCACATGAACATTAGTTAGTTATTAAAAAAGCAAGTGCATCACAAACGGCACAATTCAAAACACTTCGACTTCAGAAATATATTCAGACAAAGACGATCAACTCTCTTTACCAATTTTATCTAAACGATTGCGCAAAGGTTGACGTTTCACGTCAATAATGATTGTAATGAGATTCGCTCTTTCTCTATACGACCCACAATCGAGATTAGAACTCTTAGAAAAATAAAGACAATTTTATAAAACACAGGATTCCCCGAGGTCGATCTACGTCTTAAAAACCACAATTTTTATTAAGGCAGCTTATCTTTCCCTAGCAAAACTCAATTATCATGCGTTTGGTGTCCCCATAAATAATTACCATCGGTCAGCATGCACGTTTCTATGTATATATATAAACAAAAATCTCAAGTGAAAACAGAACCACGCAGCAACTAGATTTCAAAAATAAATGTCGAGAAAGAGTACTTAGCATTATCAATGAAAACAGGGCGAGAATACCCTACACATGGAAGAAGAAAGCGAGCCAGACCCTTCTCAGATGTTTTCGAAAAGAGTAACCACTGCCACTTCAGAATTTGTTGCCAGGTGTTTGAAGACATGCTCACCACACGATAATAATTGGGAAATTATTCGTATGATAAGCAATATCTATGCCTGAATTGTACGCAGGTATCCATGCATACATAATTTACATAAAAGCACACACACACACAATATATATATATATATATATATATATATATATATATATATATATATATATATATATATATCCACATAATTTCCTCAAGTGTTAATTAGACCTTGCATGCAATGCTTTCTGGCAACACTTAGCCAACTTCTTGTACTTCCTTTTATCTTCAAGGCTACAGTTTTGAGGGAGTAGGCTAAAACTGCTGGCTGCTCCATTTATTTACTCAAGCCGACATGTGTTCCAACCATTAAATTACGGCTACCATCACGGCTATATTTGATCTACAATGGAACCAAACTCCAATATTTAAGCGAGCGTGCACACGTTTCTATAAGTGTACACGCACACACGTTTCTATAAGTGTACACGCACACACGTTTCTATAAGTGTGCATGCATCATTATAAAAATGCCAAATTGCGCTTTAAAAGAACACGAACAAAAGACAGAAGAAAGCAAAAAAATAATTAGGACGTTATAAAAAAATAAAAAAAAAAATAAATAAAAAAAAAATGGGCCGGAGACAGAACTGCAGTACCGTGGAATCGGAGTGGAGTTAGGAGCTGAAAGACAAATAGGGAAGAGAGAGAGAGAGAGAGAGAGAGAGAGAGAGAGAGAGAGAGAGAGAGAGAGAGAGAGAGAGACTTGTTGCCAGGTGACGTGGTAACTTTCTGCCGAGTCTCCTTCGGCAGTTTGCTTGTTGGTGCGTACGTGCGTTCTGCGGAGTAAAGATGCACGTGTACATATGCAAAGTGCATAGGGACATAATACATACATCACAATTATGTGGAGAAGTACACATTTGGGCTTAATTTACGTTAGTTCTTCAAAGAGGAGTTAGTAGAATCCTGCGTTACGTTGTGTAATACACCAGTGCGTGGTTATGTGGGCACTGCTGAAACCTTTGTAAGCGCGTACATACGTATGATCTGGCATAGATGTACGGATGAGATAAATGTGCTCCTCTACATCAGGTATGTCACACACAAACCTCCTTTGATTACATGCACTACTGGAATCTGGGGAACAGATAATCAGGAAGCTCGATGATGAGACAAACAAACAACCATACGAAATCCCCCCAACTATCTCTCTCTCTCTCTCTCTCTCTCTCTCTCTCTCTCTCTCTCTCTCTCTCTCATATATATATATATATATATATATATATATATATATATATATATATATATATATATATATATATATATATATGTACATATGTGTTTGAACTCACAGGAATGTGTGCCATTTAAATGCAAAGTACCAGAGAGCAAAATGAACCATTAGAGGCAAGAACCCTGACCAATTTCATCTTATTTAGATATCTTCTAAATGGCTGATAAATGGAAATTTCTTCAACTATATTAAATTTAGACATTTTCTAAATGGCTGATAAATGGCAATTTCTTCAACTATATTAAATTTAGACATTTTCTAAATGGCTGATAAATGGAAATTCCTTCAACTATATTAAGAGTCCTCTTGAAAATGTCTAAATAAATAGAAATCTGTCTGGATTCGCAATTTTTGTTACATCTGACATTCTGTAAGACCACCAAACAGACACACATTTTTATATAAAATAAACATTTATGTAAATTCTCTCAAGCAGCATTTTTTTCCCCTCTACTTATCTTTCCAAAAAGTTTGGTTCCCTTTCTCCTCAAGGTTAACCAAACACGATCCACGACTCCAAAAGAAAAAAAACTTATACCAGATGTAAACGTAGTTAGCCAAAAGACTGTTACATAAGTACCAATCATTTCTTTAATGGTACTGACATCACGTAAATTTAATTGCAAAATTACTTCAAGTCCAGTTCAAGTACGCTTGCAAGGCTAATCAAATATTCTCGATCGCTTCCGTCTAGACGACCGCTTAGCAACTGCTACGCTGCTTGTGCACTGCTGGGTATCCTTGGCTTTAAATGATGCATAGCAGGCAGTATCACAAGAAAGACCCAAGCAGCGCACCCATCTCTCTCTCTCTCTCTCTCTCTCTCTCTCTCTCTCTCTCTCTCTCTCTCTCTCGTCGAGTTTCATTCGGGATGCTTTCGTCTGCCCAGTCCCCCGACCATGAAGAACTGGAACAAAGACAGGGCGTAATTCAATTCCAAATTGTAACGCTTTGATATCAATACGAGATGAAAACGCAACTAAACGTATTTAGATTCCTTTTCGTTAACAGTCTCATCAGGCATTTTATATTAACACGTAAAAAGTATATTCAAGTAAAATATTACAGTAAATAATTATCCAACCCTCAAGAACTGAATCTGTCAACAAACTATAACAACATTCCTATTAAGACAGCGTGGCGAAATGAGGCGCAAGGAGGGTGGGAAGAAGAAAGATAAGAGGGGAGGAGGAAAAAGCAAGCAAAGCGTAGTCCACTATACTAATAACTCGAGCCCTTCAATCCCCTACAGGACGGTTCTTGCCGCCCCCCTCCCTTCCCCCAAAAAAAAAAAAAAAATCCTGACACCTGGGCAACTCCTTAAATCACCCTTCTCGCCCAGAAGGTAATAGTCCGTAGGAAAGGTGTGAAACCACTGATTTTACCATAATGAGAAGACGTCTTGAAAAATAGTGGTGAAAGTGGCTGGATTCAAGCGTCCGTTGCCTAATGGACAAAGCAGTTCGACAGACTGGAGGAGGCCCTAAGATCGTAGTCACTGTTTGATATTATTCATTTTGAATATCCTTCCAATGATTGCGGCTGCTTTTTTTCAGGTTTAAGATAACCTTTTGTCTATATAGCATATATATATATATATATATATATATATATATATATATATATATATATATATATATATATATATATATACACACACACACACCAATGGTAACGGTTCTATTTCTATATATATAAGTGGGTCGGTATGTAGGCGGCCTGGCCGGGATTAAACAACGGACCTTGCAAATGCAAAGCAAATTGCTCTGCCACTGAGCTATATATATGTGTGTGTATATATATATATATATATATATATATATATATATATATATATATATATATATATATATATATATATATATATACAGTATCTATAGTTTGTAGGCAGAAACAGTAATCTATAGTTCTTAAAGAACACTATATCTAGGTTGCACAAGACAGTCAAATCATTCTTATTTCGAGTGAATATCGGACGTTTCTACTTGATCTCTAACTTACAAAACGTTAGTATCTTTGATAATTTAAGTATTACATCACTCAGTGTGATAGTAATGAGACCCAACAGGCTTGTTCATCTCAACTGTAATGATATAGAAAAATAAAAGTTTCTTTACCTGTCTTTCGCCACAGACACCCATTGCTCTGCAATTCTTTCTGAACAAATCAAATAAGGTCACTGTCTTTCCTAGGAGTAAACAATCTTAACAAGTCCCATGAATACTTATTACATCAAAAACACTGCTAAGTTACCTAGCAAAGAATAGCTAAGTTACTTAGCAAAGAAAAGCTAAACGAAATCTCAAAGCACAGTTACCAATAAGCAATTTCTCTGAAGACGAAAAAATAAGTACAGGGATGAAACCCTACCTAGGCGAGAAATGGAACCTGAGATACTGATGACGCAAATCAAATGACGTACAAAGAGCATAAGTCTATCATTACACCGCATCTCTCTCTCTCTCTCTCATTTTCCTTTAGTTATATGAATCATCATTATTTCTTTCTTTTCTCATGTCAACCCTTCTCTGTCTTTTGTACTGATCAATCATCATTATTTCTCTCTTTTTCTAATGTCAACCATTCTTTATCTCTCAAAATGATCATTCTCCTTCTGTTAATGTGAATCACCATTTTTTTTACTACTGTGTCAACAATTCTCTCTCTCTCTCTCTCTCTCTCTCTCTCTCTCTCTCTCTCTCTCTCCCTCTGCAAGCTGAGATTCATTACTATACGACTTACTCAGAGGCCACAAGCCTGCAAGCAAGTACTACTGTAATCTGACCCAACATACAGACATACAATCGGCCCAGCCCTATAAAACAGAGATGTTGGCCAAACACCCAGACACAAACAACCACAAGAGGGCGCCCGTTATGCAAAAACTGACAAAAATTCGCAACACACATAAAAGCACAACAAGACCTTACTGAAAACAGACACGAACCTCCTTACACAAAAGACGATTGGAACGCAACAGTACACGCAACGAGAAATTATCCAGAGAAACACAAGCTTTGACATAAACCCCACCCCCGGCAACCAAAACGAAAAAAACCAGCTACAACGCCACCCACAATGCACACTTGTAGGAGCAAACATTCGAGAAAATACACATGCACACATAAACATCCATTAAAATGTTGCTAACGGATGATTCGCCAAAGTGCTCGCCTCCCTGGCGTTAAAACACGCATGACTTGAGACGTAACCATCGCATAAATCCATAAACACAAAACACACACACACACATTTGTTATGGATCTACTACGCTTTCGTGTTTTTCCTCTCATCCAAGTTCACACCAGCAAACAGGCCTGCGCGCAAACACAGCCCCGTTTGGTGAATATTTTTCTCGGCTCACTGGTGTTATTTTCGACGATAAAACACAGACATCATTATGAATGCTATTATCACCGCTGTTGTTTTTGTCGTTGCTGTTTTTAGGTTCACTGATTTAGGTCTACTGTAATCTCACCACCACATATGTAACTGCCATTGGCTTCCTAGAGGCGGCTATTATTATTAGTGATGATTTCACTTTCCCGATGATTTCACTTTCCCGAAGTCAGAAATCACCAATTTACCCCCAGAATATGCCAAAGAGAGAGAGAGAGAGAGAGAGAGAGAGAGAGAGAGAGAGAGAGAGAGAGAGAGAGAGAGAGATGCTTCTACTGCAGCTCACACATGTGACCAGAGAGCACAATAACTACCTTGGTCATTTCCGGGAGGGGGAGGAAATCAAATATAGATTTCGTTGAAAATCAAATATAGATTTCGTTCTGAACGATATATCAATGGTAACGGCTCCGCCACCCTTTACAAAGATGTGATTTCAATTGACGGGGACAATCAACTGATAGGAAAAAAAAAGTAGAAAAAAAAACACGCCGCATATTGTTACAATTTTTTAAAGTATAGAAACAAAAGGCTCCATAAAACCAGAGTGTTCTTTTTTCATATTCTTTAGGCTCTTCAGTGTTTTACTGTTTCACTCTTTTTCATAATACGCAGATTATCACTGCCTACAAATGTCGCACAGCGCCTCTGAGACTGACGGGAAAACCTTGGCCTTTAAACAAACAGCAGAAAGTGAATGACAGGGGCCAATCCTCAATGCATTCTCTGGCTCCAGGGCCACTCGCGGAACGAGTGTGATGAATTGGCGTTGCAATTGCAAAAAATAAAACTTGTAAAATTAATTATTAATCTGTACCTAGAAACACTGTTCTTCATAAAAACGTCTTCACGTAAATAGCGTCGCCACCAAAAAAAAAAAAAAGAAAAACATTTCTTAAACCGAATACGCCTATACACCTGGAGAAATACTCCTAGATGAAAATTTCCTATGCAAAAATTAATGCGAAAAAAAATGTCTTTCTTCATACAAACCTCGTAACGAAAGTTTCCTTCAAATATCTTAAGAGTGAATGTTTTATGTATCTATCGCGTTACGTGACAAGTAACGGGAGAACCCAGATCGAATACCGACTGCAGCAACATTTTTCCAACACTGTCTTTGACAGGGACAACAGGAGAAGATTCTGTCACAAACAGAAACGAGATCTAAGCCGACAGGGATAAGCATCATCACAAACCATATTTTATGACTGATAACTCCAGTAATAACTACATCAGCAACAGCATTAAATATCATCATGTAAACATGTTCATCAACATAATTCATTTTCTTTCCATACGCAACAATGAAAACTATAACCACAACCGTCACCCTTTATTTATTTATCACTGACTCATTTCTTCTATAATGGGTCCTTTTTTTAACACGAACAAGTTAGCCAATTATCAGTAAGCAATAATGGCACTGGGTCACTGACCTTAGGCAGTGGAAGGCAAGATACAGCCCAATCGATTACTCTAACCTACAGAGGTGTTCTTACTTCTGTGATTTTCTCCAATCCATGTACATAAAATGGAAGGAAAGACGTTGTCCTTAGTGCTCAGGTTATACTGGCATCAAACAGAGTTCTATCTACATTTACAAAATGCACACATTCAAGTATGGGTTGTGTATACATCCATACATACACACATACAAGCACCAAACGAAAATTGCAACACTGAATCTATCTATATGTGCAACTCGCTAACCATATATACACATACTTTCACTTTTTGGTGACAGTTGTTTTTCTCCAGCCAGTTAGATGAAACGTTATATTTATATATATATATATATATATATATATATTAGATGAATATATTATATATATATATATATATATATATATATATATATATATATATATATATATATATATATATATATATATATAATTTACTTATAATCAGGGGCCATACTCTCCAGCATATCGACTAGGGGAAAAAGAAATCTAAAACCAACCAACCGTAAATGGATCACTTGAATGTACAAAACCCAAGTTTAATTTTAAGTTTTAACTTTGACCTAAGGGCTCACCCAACAATGCCCCCCCCCCAACCCCACTGCTGCATGCCTTTTAAAATTTGTTGGGGTGAAGTCAACGCCGCAAAGGTCTTCACAAAAGCCTTGTGGAGGTGCAAGTGATTTCTTTATATTTTTGACCCACCCACACAGATTCTTAAAAGATGAAGTTGGTTGCTGTTACTGAAAAGGATACAAACATGTGAAATCCTTCAACTACTTAAACAGTCCATTGAGCTGACAAAGTTCTAAATGTATGTACACAGCATGTCTGCCCCAAAATACTGAAATCTACTCTCATGGAAGCATATTTAAATATCATGAAATGTTTTAGTGAATAAGTGATCTCTCTCTCTCTCTCTCTCTCTCTGATATATATATATACAGTATAGATATATATATATATATATATATACATACACGTATATATAACATATCTCTACATACTGTGTACATTATACATATAATTATATATATACATATATAATATATAATTGTCAACCTCCACTTAAACAAGCATTATGCCTCCCTTGGCCCCAAGCGCTGAATTTCGTACCTGGCAGTTAAGATATATGTAATGGATCACAGCAAGGATAAAAAAAAATGAGGGGGAACAAGGCTATATGTATTCTGGAATGCTTACATATGAGATTATATATATATATATATATATATATATATATATATATATATATATATATATATATATATATATATATATATATATATATATATATATATATATATATATATATATTCTTTGGAAGACTCTTTCCCTTCAACTTGCATAACAACGCAGCCGAAGTGGCGTTTCCACCCAGACCTGTCCTTCCCAATGGTTGTCTTTCATACTGTTTATTCCTTTTTGGTGTCACCACCAACTTCTTCCCCCAACACACTGCTCTCCTTCGGTCTTCTTACTTTCTATAGTCGTCAACTCTTCTTTTCCTCCTCCTCCTCCTCCTCCTCCTCCTCCTGCGTCACTCAAGCGTTGGGGGATGTTGGTGTTGGCCCAACAAAGGAGCCACTGGGCGGAAAGCAAACTGAAGTTCGGATTAACCGAAATTCAGGCTCACGCGTGAATCACTTCACCCTGTGGATAATGCCTCTACGGGGAAACGCATTTTTACTGAAGCCACGTGATTAGGAATACCGGTACCGGTGCATGTCACATGTAGTCCAAAGTCATCTATAATGAACTGTCATATATATATATATATATATATATATATATATATATATATATATATATATATATATATATATATATAATATATATATATATATTATATTATATAATCTACTGTAGCTTTACCATACAAACTGCAAAGGTAAACATACAAAAAAGCAGCTGTCATGAAAAATCTTCTCATTCACCTACTCGTAAGGAAGTCAAGTCCTTTGCTAAGGACAAGACAATTACCCGTGCAGTAGTAACCATATCAAGAGTAGTTACAGATAAAATCTAGTGGAATGACTAACTTATGCCTATTTTAATTTAATATATTGGTTTTTCCTCTCCCTTTCTCTCACATACCCAACTTTATCGGTTCTGTTTTGTCTTAGCTGGGCAACTGGCTCTGTTCTGTCCTTTCTAATATTTAACCCTGGCGCACCTGTAATGAAATGTGCTTGAAGATCTTCAGCATCATTTTCGTTTCAGCAATTTTCTTCATAAGTGATATATTTAAGGTCCCACTGGCGGTGATAATATAAAGGCGGAACTTCCTTTTCATGACAAAATAACGGAGATAGCCGAAGGCTATCCATGTGCGTAAACTGTATAATCCATTAACAGATTATAAACCCCGTAATGATAGGCGCCTTTCACTGCTCGCCCTATAAAACAGTAAATAAAAAATACATAAGTAAATAAATTCAGCAACGCAAGCAGAGCCATCCAACACTCAATTCCTAAAACGGATATGGATTCAGGATATGACTTAAAAGCCAGATTATTCAGTAAAAAAAATAATAAATAAAAAGCCAAGGTCAACATAATCTCCTTTTTTTTAGATTCAATATCTTTAAGGACACCAGGTTTAGCAGGCAAAAGTCTAGCCTGCGGGCCTGTCCAAAATGATAGGGGCGTACAACAATAATAATAATAAATAACAGCAGCTATAAAATAAGATACGTCAATGATAATTGCATTAAAATTAAATCTGGGTGAAATACTCCATAAAAGCTCATTTGAAGTTTGGTAAAATTTTTTATAAATATAATTTTTAAAAGTTTTGCGCAACAATAAAATAATCTAATGAAAAGTCTGGAATAAAAAAAAACAACAATTTCACGTTTTACGCAGAAAAATAAAAGGGAACTTTGATGATTAGTGGACCTGCAACAGTAGTGGACCTGCAACAGAGACATCTCTTCAATTAAGTATGCTAGTACAACATAATTTCGAACAATAAAACAATATTATCAATCTCTAGTTCAGAAAGTTATACAAATAATAAATTTCAATTAACAGAACTACAAAATATAATTAACCTGATTATCCGTGTAATAACAATATCAACTTTAAATTGCGAGCGGATTACACAAAACGCCAAATTAAAAAGTTGATTGCAAATACACAAAACATATAATTTAAACACTAGGGCAGTGGCATACAAAAGAGTAAAATTATGATGAAAATATACAGAACTAAAATAAAAACAAAGCTTCCTGCAATAACACACAATTACGTTCTTGAAGTCCACAGCAAACATCTAAATTGAATCTATGTAATGGGCGACATAAACAGAGGCAGGGCATATAAGCCCACAGATCATGTTCTTTTTCCCTTCCTAAACTAAATCTTCTTCTTTGAACCCAGTTCGAAATTCAGGCCACGTGTTGTAATCAAGATAAACCGAAGTGGAGAGAAAAATAAGAAGCGGGTAGTCTATTTGCATAATAAAAAAGTGATCTTAAACTATAAAACTATTTTTAGGTTGAAAACCCGACAGGATCCGTCTGGCTGTCTAAAACTAGGAGGTTCAGTACATCAGGTTTCTCTCTCTCTCTCTCTCTCTCTTAAGGAGATGGGTAGTCTGTCTGGGTGACCAACTTTCTATTACTTCTCAGCAGTACACACCGACTTAATGCAACCTCTCTCTGTCTCTCTCTCTCTCTCTCTCTCTCTCTCTCTCTCTCTCTCTCTCTCTCTCTCAACATCCGGTTTGCTCATAATCCTCTTTCCTGATCCTAAAGCTAAGAGAAGCCTTAATGCCAAAGGGTTAGATATTAAAGAATACCCGGCACGGAGCAGGTTATCATGCACAAACATGCTACATAAGCCTCAACTACGTAACTGTTTGATACATACATACATATGCACACCTACATACACACACAAACGCGCATATATATATATATATATATATATATATATATATATATATATATATATATATATATATAACTATATATATATATATATATAACTGAATCATATGTATAAAATATGGAACGTGATGAATATATAAATAAAGATAAAATTCACGAAGAAACTGAATATTGAGTGCTGTGAGGCCTTTCGATACTTACGTCCTTTACTTAGCGGTCTGCTAAGTAAAGGACGTAAGTGTCGAAAGGCCTCGCAGCACTCCAGTGTTTCCGTTTCCTTTCTGTGGATTTTTTTATATTTTATATATATATATATATATATATATATATATATATATATATATATATATATATATAGTCAGTGTGTGACTGTGTGGTCGAGTAAGCGTCCGTTTGCTTTCTTGAGTAGTACCTGATTCTGTAAATTTATTCTTTCCGAATGCAACCCGTTACTAAGGTAAAATATGTTTCTCTTTTGACCATTTAACAAAATCTTGGGGTTACGCCTTTACATCGGCTATAATAATAACAATAATAATAAAATCTTAAATATATACAAATGAAAGTGCAAGCCCGGCGAACTTTCCATTCCGGGTGTCAAAAATTATTTTGCTTCTTTTGTTCACGAGTCTCAGGCAATGCAATGATACTTGCACTTTTCTGGCACTGCACCGTCCTATTTAGTTTTCGCTTCGCACCCTCTGGCTTCGAAATGATTTGAACTCTAAAATATCAAAGTTTGAAAAGTTTGCGATTACTTTATAAAGGCAACAAGGACCGTGGAGTTATCAAACTAATTTCAAAACCTTTTTGAATTGTAGAAACAAATGAAAAGGCTTCCCATTATTTACAGACATTTACTTTCAACCAAAATTCAACCCAGACTTCGACAATGTTCATTTTTAATCATAAATAATAAAACTAAACGGCAGGTAATATAGATCTCGTGACCGAAGGGCGCCAAAATCAAAATCGGACGGCTCTCACGAGAAGAAAAATATATAATTCTGATGATAGTTATTGGATATTGCTCTCCGGCTTTGGAGGCACTGCTGCGGCGACCAATGAGCTGCTTAGGAAGTTTGGTTTCGTATCGCGTTCCTATCGAAGGTCAAAGTTCGGAAATGAAGACCGAGATCAGTGAGAGAAATAACCAAAAGGCTGCGCCAGGCTGACCGGGAGTGAAGGTAAAAATTAATTATAACGGAGATAACAGTGGAACTAGTCGTAACGGTAACTGTATCAAGTAGTTGCAGAGCAGTTTCGCCTAATAAAAAGTAGATAGTAACCAAAGTAACTGTACAGAGGTTTAGGAATTCAAAGATAAAATAATCAACATCTGCACAAAAAAGTCATTAAGGTAAGTAAGCATTCTTGATAGAGAGAGAGAGAGAGAGAGAGAGAGAGAGAGAGAGAGAGAGAGAGAGAGAGAGAGAGAGAGCCTATAGCAAGATATAAGCGGCAGTTACATAACTTCCAGCTGGGTTACGTAAATTTCAAGGCGTTTGTAGGTCAGCGAATAAGCATGCTAAACCGTTAATTATATACCAAGTGATTATGAAACGACATTACATCTGATCCCCGACACACGCAAGTCCCACCCCACGTTTCAATGGGCAATGCAGTTCGTCAAAATGAAGACAACACGAAGAGGATATTCAACAAAAGAAAAAAGTAAAATTTAAGTAAACAAATAAAAAAGCAAGATATAAAGTACGGAGACTTGAAGAAACACTTGTATAGACGAATTAAGGTGGTTTTAAAGTCAGCAAAGAAGTAAACAGAGTAACTCTAAAAACATGGATGTCCGAAAGTGGTCGGGTAAAATGTCCAACTGGCTGAGCTGGAAGAAACTGCGCTAAGATTTCCAGGGCGGCTTTGTCCAGCCAATCACGAGTCACTTCGATGTTACTAGGAAGTGACGTCACATAGCCACAGCGGGCCAATGGAAGATGTGAGGGTGTTGTCTACAGGAGAAAGCCGATTACGGTGTGATGACAACAACGGTGTTGCCAAGGTAGAGAGCGGCGGTCTCTGGACCGGTCGCTGTTTGCGTACGGTAACCAGTGCACGGAAAGACGTCTATAGACGCCGGGCAAACGATGTTGCAAGGCTCAAAGGTGGGAAGATGTTTCAAGAGGCACGCATTGTATGGGTGGTTTAGGCATGAAATCATGGTTGGAAAGGGAGGAGACTGGAATATATGTACACATTGTGTATATGTATATATACTGTATATATATATATATATATATATATATATATATATATATATATATATATATATATATATATATATATTTATACTGTATATAATATATACATGTGTACGTGTGTGTGTATATGTATCAATATGTATCTCTCTCTCTCTCTCTCTCTCTCTTTAAAAAATAATACCTTGACTGAATCACAGACGTTAACAGATTGACTGCACTCGCAAGGCCACTTAAATGCTACCCTCCCTCTACGTCTGAGAGGGTAAGGTAAAACATCGCCTATTTAAACTATGGGAAATTATAGGGGTGTGGTAACCCCTGCGGTCGGGAACCAGCCAACTTAAAGGAAGGGAGTTCCAGAGCCGTTCTCTCTATTGTAGCCATAACCCAGAGAAGTGAGTAACATGCAAAGGTGTAATAAACCCATACATGTGTTTTGTTGCCTCGTGTGGTTTTTTAATTAGTAAATCCTCGCATGATGGAAAAGGTCTAATTAGCGTTTGCATCGTCTGCATATAATTACCACCCTTCTTATCTACAAAAAAAAAACTATCATTAACAACATTTTCTACTAATGTTAACAACTTAGAATTTAATAACCGCTGTTTTCCACTATGGGCAGAGGAGGTTTTCATGATGGGCGAAAAATGAGTGAGGATGAAAAAAATAAATTGCTGCCTATGTAAAGAAAAATGCCTTAATATTACTGACCCTCACGTACAAACAAAATGTTCGTACAAATAATTTCTGTTAGCTCACGTTATTTATAGGACCTTATATAACACAGGAGGTGAACAACAACAACAGCGCTATTACTGAAGTTCCCTCACAAAGAATTAACTGTCAGAATAAAATTTCAAATGATTGGCTTTAAAGCTGATGACGTCACGCCACGTCGATTCAGTTATTGGCTTCAAAATAAGTGACGTCACACCTCACTCGAGTCAATCACGTCGGGTCTATCGTAGAATGAATAACAGGGTGAGGAAAAAGATAAAAAGAAGCTATATTTAGACAAAACCTTCACTACGTCACGATTGCCAAAGTATTCCTTTGATTATGAACAGAAATAGGAGGGGGGGGTGAGGGTAAGATATGGGGAGGGGTTAACTCTCCTCTCCTAATATGCCCAATTAGGTAAACATCTGTGACACTTGTTAATCTTGTACTGATGAGAGGAGATCGATTGAAACGAGATACATTGCAGCTGAAAGTTATATATATATATATATATATATATATATATATATATATATATATATATATATATATATATATATATATATATATATATATATATATATGTATATATGTTAAAACAGCCTAAATCAAGCTCGAGAGTACTAAAACAAACGGGGGGAGAGAGAGAGAGAGAGAGATTCACCTTAGCCCCATCTCACATATATTAAAGGTCAGGTAGTAACTTGGCCTCAATACCAGCCTCATACAAATGCTTTGCTATAACTCTCAAAACTAACGGTTTATAGACTATCAATAAATTATATGGGGAATTGCACCAGGTGTAACCCAGACATCTATGATAACATCTGAAGACTTTACGAATGGTGAATATGGTGAAATAGTCATCGATGCTTATATACTGTATATACATTATATGTATGTATGTATGTATGTATGTATGTATGTATGTATATATATATATATATATATATATATATATATATATATATATATATATATATATATATATATATATATATATGAATATAACATTGAGGGTTTCCTCTAGCAGGAGTGGCTCTCCATTAAAGGCAGGTTAACGACCACTGGTACACTCACCAAAATGCATAACCGTAAATGAACCAAGATGAATATGAATTCCACAAAACTATTTTCTTCATACCTCTACACACGAGCCTTACCAGCAGCGTTTCGGATTCCCATACATTAACACTGCGGCATTCTTACACCTATCCTAACCCTGCTACCAATACTACGTACTTCAACAGTTCTCATCCTTCCAATACTTATACCACACATATTGTATAAATAATTCATCCCTACAACCTTCCCCATTTCTTTTCATTCACATTTAACATCCACCATCCACCTCCACTGACGTTTAACATATTCTGTGAATTGTCTCTTTCCTTATCCTGCTCCTTCAAAATATTTAGACCCAAATACTTGAAATAATCGATTGTTTTCAATCTCTCACTGTCCATAACAAAATTAACTGCTCCATCCTTCTTGTTCCCAATTTCCTTCATAAGCATAGTCTTGCTCACATTTACTCTATGCTACTCTCCTCTTGCAAACACTTTCCAAGCTCCCAAATCTCAACAATTTCTCTTCGTTATCCCCAAACAGTATTCTATCGTCTGCAAAACTCAGCCACGCAACACTCCATTAATGACATATGTCCTCAATCCACAACTTAGCACCTACTGTACAACTGCTGTCTTTTCTCTGGCTTCTCGCATCCACTCCATCCATGCAGATATAAAACAGCAGCAACAATATAACACAACACTTGAAGCATAATACTTTTTTCATTCTCAGCAATTTGACGTCCACAATGACTATTGTGTGTGTGTGTGTGTTTCAAAAGACATATAGCTATCTACTGAAAACAATTTCTCACTAGTCACCAAAACCTGTGTTCTGCCATACATAAATAGTATATAAGACTATTTCTCATTAAATGGTTACTGTGATCTATGTCTTCCTCTCCTCATATGAATTGTCTTCATTAAAAGATAAAATCATTTTTAAACTCTTTCATTTAAAAGAAAGATACGCCGATGATACATGTAAATCACGTTCATAATTACTTAAACATACCACAGGATTGGTTACAAAACATGTAAACACTGTACACATAATGTATACATACACAAAAATTAAACAGACACAACTGCTTACCATTATTATTTCTACCCTTCAATAACCTTTAAGGGATCTCTTATTGTAAAAATGCATACCTTTTCAGATCTTCCTAAATACACATTCCCAGCATTCATGGTGAAAAATCTCGAGACAAGGAAGAAGTATCTAAAACGCTAAAAGGTTGAACTCCTCGTCCACATGAGTTGGCGTAAATCAGCTTTAACAATATCTGCCATGATAGACACAATCCACTCTTGCCTACTATCCAGTTTTCCTTGTGAGCGTTCAGCAAATTTCCCACGACTTGATCGCACACTTCTAGTCTCAACTGAAGCTTTGTTTACCACACCTCCACCTTTATGAACAGACACAATTACAAAGGAAAATGTACATTATCTGACCATGGCTACTAAAAAAATTGATCATTTTCCTACTTTGTCAAGATGCACTTTAGCGTCAACCTATCTGCTTGTTTTTATCTATCTATCTATCAGACATGCTGTAAACGACATGAGAAATTAGCAAAGGCTATTCCAAATGTTGAGACTTATTTTTACTTACGACTGGATGCGCTGTACCGTCTAACTGTCTATCTACCTACAAAACATTCTCGTAACTAACAGATAAGAGAAAGAAAATGCCGGGAGGAATGTTCAGTATTTGTAGCTACAGGAAGAGCAAACAAACACACAAGCACAAAACACCCTATACACGAGAACAAGTCCGAACAACAGCAGAGCCTCAGAAACTGCAAGACGCACATGGCTGGCTCCTTCCAGAGTTGAGGCCGAATTACATAAACAGCTACAAGTATCCATCACCTGTATAAACCAGTAAGTGGATGGAAGAAAGAAAAGAGGAGAAAGAACAAGAGGAGGAGGAGGAGGAGGAGGAGGAGGAAGGGCGCCACAGTGCTGTAAGAGCCACGATGGAAGAAGAGAAACGGGAGATGGGGATGTCAGCAAAAGGGGGTTGCCTATAATGAGTACCTGTGTTGCTAACGGGATTATTCTTCTCTCTCTCTCTCTCTTCCTTTCATTCTCTTGGGGTGATTCGGCAAAGGGCTGGGCATTTCTAAGTCATACCCAGGTACATTATCTGGGCAAACGGGATTCGCTGAGCTCGAGTCTGGCAGGCTTTTTCTTTGAAGTGAAGTCATTACTTGAAGTTGCTACTGATGTACATACTTAGGAAAATACGAAATTAGCATTAAGGCAGAAACGTCAAAATATTACAGGAAAAGACAACAGAAACCTTATTTTCGTTTATGAGGTATTTCGTGATGCAGTATCGACAACACTATTATTATTGTGCTGTCCAGTCGCAGAGAGAGAGAGAGAGAGAGAGAGAGAGAGAGAGAGAGAGAGAGAGAGAGAGAGAGAGAGAGCGCACTACAATGGTGTACTGTCATAGGGAGTAAGGCTAGAATGTATGGGCAAATTGGCCATAAGTATCCCGAGCACAGGGCTCAGAATAGGCCGATGGAAAGTGCACATACACGTCCAGACTACATAAAGTAGGGAGGGGGTCCAAACATGGCCGCCCCACTTTCTCCGTAAAGAAGCCCGGAGGGATGCAGCAGCACTGTCCGCTGAAGCGTCTACCTCTAAATCTGCAAAAGGCCTTCTCTCTCTCTCTCTCTCTCTCTCTCTCTCTCTCTCTCTCTCTCTCTCTCTCTCTCTCTCTCTCTCTCCCTTTCTATATGGTTATGTGCTGCTTCAAGGTGTATTTTCATTCGTTGCGTTGTAGGATCTGACAACATCCCATACACGACATTTGGTTAAAGATCAAAATATCAGTTATGCATCAAAAAGATTGATTTTTTAAAATTTGGTTACAATGAAGTCCGTCATACTTTCTGACCTGACAGTATCCTAATAAAAAGCATGTAAACGCTTTAGACATCTTCATAAACATAATTATATGATAATTTTACGTAATAAAAAAAAAAAGAAAACATTTTCATCGCTTTTGAAAACAAATTAAAGAAATAAATCAAACTGAATGAAATCAGCCCCTTCCAAATGACGTTGGCAAGAGATGCAGAACTGAATACTTAATCGCATTTCACACGTGTCACAAAAGCACTGAAAACTACATATGAGACGATCATTGAGAACACGGGAAAGAAAACTGCCATTCACAAGTGCAATAACCAGAGGAGACTGCAACCAGCTACTTTCCATCCGACAGCAATCCTTAAGTGGGAAACGAAGTAGAATGTGAGACGTGGTGGTTATTTCCATACGGATTTCATAAGGCGCATGCTGGCCTTGTAAAAACCTCCTGCCTGTAATTACTCTTGCGACTCTTGAATGTATATGAACATGGTGTAGTTGTAGGTGATGGTTAGAGCATTCAAATGAACTGCCACTGATTACGCAGCACTTCCTATAATCATTCATATATACATGCATAGTCACAAACAACCAAACACATGTGTGTGTGTTTTATAATAAATGTAATCGACCACGTATTATTTAAAACTTTCTTCACGTCTTCAATTAGAACAAGCATTATTTAATATCAGAGCACACGATACACACATACATACATAAATACATACATACATACACACACACACACACACACACACACACACACATATATATATATATATATATATATATATATATATATATATATATATATATATAAATTATACAGAAACAAAATAATTATTGCAAAGAACTCATCTTTAATTTTACTTGCAAACGCATTCATCTTCAAGACAGGTAAATGTACGTACAGACCCCTGCGAACAGAACCGCAAAAAAAAGAAGAAAAAAAAACGGCTCGTTCTGGCATGGATCCAAAACAGAGGCGAGAAGGTCAATGTATTTTTGTTCTGTTGTATAACTCGTCTCAGTCACAAAAAATGCAATTTTGCGGTCAGGGAAACACTGTCATTAAAATGCTTACAAAAATACCTTCTTTTAAAAACAGATATGTTTATGTTACACCAAACGGTCAAAATCTTCCATTGAAAAGATGCAAATTTGAAAAACAAAACGATATTACAGAACGGAACTACCCTAAGTCATAAAACCGTTAAACTTAGCCCTATACGATCTTATCAGATTCCAGCCTTTCCTTCGCATTAAAGTTACAATTTTATCAAGAAAAGGGTAACTTTGTTTGCCAGATTTTACAACAAAAGGAATTCATATACTTTCTGAAGAGGAACTACACTAAAAATGAATTTATATATTTTCTGAGGAGGAACTAGCTTATGCGTAATTTCAGACCAAATGACATTCAAATTTGATAAAAACATAGACGAAAGGTCTTAGTGCAGTTTTAGAGTCCGGTCGTGCTCTCATATTAGGAGAGATGAATAAGTGACTGAGGTGGCATGCACAAAAATACATCAGTCTACGCACTTTCTCCAAAGAACTTTCCCATCCAACAAAGGGTACTTTACTGTACATTCCCTCAAGTTCTTATTTAAACATTCCAGGTGGGTGTGTGTTCTTGTTTTCACTAAATTTTGCATCTATCACTTCTTATAATCTTAGGTTGAAATGGTAAACGGAGACAATAACTCCGGTGACGGGGATGTTCGGTCGAAAATTTGTTTTACATTTCTGAAATAATTATTACCTTGGTAATGAAATAATAGTGTTCTGATGTTTTGTAAAAACGTTTACAACAATTATTTTTTTCAAAGCTACAAATACAAATTTACTAGTTAATGTAGGGGGGGGAAAAAAGGGGCGAGATTTTATGTCCTCTGCTAAGGTCCGCTCTGAAAAGACATCTGACTTGATTAGCGGCGCTCCCTCCCATAGTTTGCGTATGCAAAGGAAAATAAAGAGTACATATTACATCATCTTCCTGTATATATGACTTTACCAAATGATATAAAATATCTTAGCTAGATTTAAAAATTAAAACAGAATTTACATATGGTGTGTTTCTGTATTTATTGTCTTAGAGAGAGAGAGAGAGAGAGAGAGAGAGAGAGAGAGAGAGAGAGAGAGAGAGAGAGAGAGAGAGAGAGAGTCCTGTACCTTACGATAACATAAAATTGTGAACTACTTTATTTATATTTTTGTACATAATAAATACCATTCACAACACTTAAATTTCCACTGACTTGATATATACAGGGTTAAGTTAAGTCAAGATTCAATCGGGAATCGTAAGATTGTGCCGATGGATTTGAACAAAACGTTATATCCTTCATAAAAAAAAAAAACTTCGTTTTGGTGGCTCTTTTGGGTCGATCTCTTACGTCTCCTTGGATATTTATGGATACATTGATTCCATTATCAATTGTAGGGCTGCAACACATAACCATGAAAAAAAAATTCTGTTGTCCTTCACGACAAATTCATGTTTGGATCTCTCGTGCATCGGCTTTATTCTTTTAAGGACAATTTCCCCTTGTATATTAACATTTATATTAAGACATAAACTTTGTAGTTTAAAGATAAAATTGTTATTTACATTTAAGGAATGTTGGTAAAAACTGTTGGTATTCATAGTACAGTGCATACGACATACAGTACATAAACTGCAGTTGTGTTCCAGTGTGTTGGTCCCTAGCTGACGTGATTTTATGTTTACTGGCATATATTGTGCATTTCTGTAAAGTAGGGTGCATGCACCTTACCTCCCCTTTAAGCATGCTCTAAATTCAAGTTCGATGTTGCAAGATCACCTTTTACATTAATTGCCTTTTTGATCATTTACTAAGAAAGAGAGAGAGAGAGAGAGAGAGAGAGAGAGAGAGAGAGAGAGAGAGAGAGAGAGAGAGAGAGAGAGAGGGGGGGGATCATATATTATTACCTCTGAACGTGCTTCTGTAAACAAGCTGTATTGTTTTAAAAAATCACCATACTCGTATGTTGAAGCACTGCTACCTCAATGGTAAAAAGTCACGACGAACTTTGCAACGACAATTTCAAAAGGCTTCGTAGCACTAGACACTCGGCAAGGGGAGGTCGATAACTTTGAGAATTCTAAAAAGCAAGAATTTATTATCCATGCGTATTGGTGACGGAGGTGGTGGTGGTGACGTCATCGGTCATGAGGACTGTGTCGGGAGGATTCCGGAGACTTCGATTTTTAAAAGCCACTGACTTGACAAATTAAGGATTTACCTAACATGATGGTGGAATTTTCACACCGCTTAAGAGACAACACAGGCGAGAACAACGAAGAGACTAGTATAAAACCTATAACAGTCAAGAAGCTACGAAGAACTGTGACCGACTACGAGGGATAAACAACAGCGAAACAACAAAGATAAGACCGATGGCTGCGCGTTCGATGTTGCAGTACGTGATGCTGTCGGCGAACCTATTAAAAAATGCAAGAGAAATCGAATGGTATGCATCATTACCGGAAGAAGACATCAACGCACATGCTCGCATACATACAGTATGGCCAAGCCAGATGAGAGGACCGAGCCGGGTAAACACACTTCAAACATCGGCCCTATTTTACGTCCTAGTCGGGAAAGACATCTCCTTAAAGGAAGTCAAGATGGCAGGCCTAATTTTCGATCGTCAGAGTTTACATCAAAAATGACGAAGTAGCAGAATGGTGGATAGCAGTTTCGGTTTGATGGAACGCCACGAAAGTAAGAGAAAATGACAACCTACTCAAGATGTTTATTATTTTTTTATCAATAAATGTTAGTTTTCATGTTCATTTACGACTTATTTATTCATCTTTACACTCTCAACGCCCTCCATTTTTCCGTGTCCCTGAAAGTTTAACGTTTTTGTAAGGTTTATGTCCTCAGTCCCTCAAGTGATGCATCTGTCACATATCACACATGGATCAAATACACACAAACACGCACAAAACTAAGGAAATTAAATTTTTTTTAAACCTGACAACTGAACAGTTACTCTCAAATTATGTGGCAGCAAGGAAGGCCACAAACTTCGACTATTCTGAGCTAACCAACGTGGATATTGCTGGTTACTTAAGCGATTCTAACACAGGTCACAATTCCAAGTCAATCTGGCACATTGTATAAAAATCCTAAGACATACATAGCATCAACGTTTTAACAGTAGATGCAAACAGCGACCGAATCCACACACAGGAGGGATACGCCCGGGTGTGAAACCATTCTACTGGTAAACAGCAAAAAAAGAAAAATAATAATAAATAAATAAAAAAATAAAAAACTAAGATAAAAATTTCGAGGATATGACCACACACACATATATCAAATTTACACAGAGCAGATTAATTCTCTGTCGCTTGAGGCGTAGCATATTAATTGGCAGGCAGCTTTATCTGTATCCTTTTCCTAAACGTGTTAATCCCGTTTATCTTCGAACACTTTCATTCATTCATTCATCTATTCACGTGTTCTTTGGTTTCTTCACTTTCCGACTTGCGCTCAGTCCCATAAATGTTGCGACTTGGAAGAGGATTAATATAATAATAATAATAATAATAATAATAATAATAATAATAATAATAATAATAATAATAATAATAATAATAATAATAATATCCTTTACTGCGGCTCAGGGCCATATATATGGAATATACAAATACAATATACATCTAGATACATAAGGTAACATGTAAAAATAATAATCTGCAGTATCCACAAAGGTGCTGAAGAAGTAGAAAAAAATAGAACTCATGACAATGGTAACGACAGTAATTACATGGAGAATAATATATATTAGAAATGATAACAATAAAAAAATACAGATTGCAGACGATTAATTTCCAGCTGGGCACCTTAGGTGGTTCCAGAAGTCAGGTCGCAATGCTCTCTAGAGCTCCAGTAACATACGATTTAGATAGGCTTTATTGGTATTTTCAACAGACAGGCGTAAAACGAAATATTCTTTCACATACGAGTAATATCAAAGGTTATGACTGAAATAAATGCCATACACTGGAATACAAATAAAATGTTCAAGTCAGTTACAGCAAATAAAAATCTAATAGTCAATCCGCGACATGTACAAACAAACAGAGAGAGAGAGAGAGAGAGAGAGAGAGAGAGAGAGTCACAGCTTCAGCTTAATCCCCAACAGAATATTAAAAATAATGAGTCGAATGCTAAAAAAATAAAAAAAAATCCCACATGAGCATCTCCCACAAAAACACTGCAATGCAAAGTTGCAGACAAGAAACAAAAACTCCAAAATAAAACGACCTTAAAGATTAATAAGAGCGTCGCAAGTACAAAAACGAGGAAAGAAAAGAAACGAAAAGAAAATATCTCCAGAAAGAAGAGTCACACAAAAACGCCTCGCCATCGCATGATAAATAAATCATCTGAAAGGAGGGAGTTAGCAAAGAGATTCACCAAGTCACTTTGTCTAACTTCTTCCTTTTCTTAACGACGCAACGGCGAGTATGTGTGTATGTATGTGTGCGCACAAGTACGCGTTCGTGCGTGCGTGCGTGCGTATGTGTCCATGTGTATGTAGGGCGCGGCCACATCTCGACATTATACCGTGCAGTGTTGCCACGACTTAGATAACATCGGCGCATTATGTAACAAGAATTGTTGGTGGGGTGGAGGTGAAAGATAGTGGGTAGGGGGGGGGAAAGGGGCTATCGTACGGAGGTCACGGGTAGAGGGGGAAAAGGGAGAGAAGAGGTAGCAAATAATTATGATTATTATTCTGATGACTGTGGAGATAGGAGGAGGATAAAGAAATTACGGAGGGAAGGGGTAGGGGGAAGGGCAGGAGCGAGAATGTTAATAACCGAAGAATCCAATCACTACTCTCTCTCTCTCTCTCTCTCTCTCTCTCTCTCTCTCTCTCTCTCTCTCTCTCTCCGTCTCCATAATCAGATTTCTCACTCATCGAAAAATCTTTTCTCCCGCCTCCTGAAATCCACTTCCATTTTGATGACATCTCTCTCTCTCTCTCTCTCTCTCTCTCTCTCTCTCTCACAGACTTCATCACATGAGATGCGAATTGGCCAAATGTACCAATAAGAGCGAGAACACTTGAGGTCAGCGAAAGCTTTCTCCTCTGATTGCTATAAATGCATTGTAAATGTTAGGTGTCAGTGGGCGTAAATACGGTTTATCTGAAATAGGATTTCCCGGATCGCTTGAAATCTATGAGAGGCCTCTCTCTCTCTCTCTCTCTCTCTCTCTCTCTCTCTTCCATCATCTATTATGCTAATATAAAAGGATGTCCTGTGAGTAAGTAATCTTCTTTCACAAAACACAACTGCAATAACAATAATAAAAATTGTATAATAATCAGAAGAACGTATGTAAGAAAATCAAAAGTATTAAAATAAGACTTGGCTTGACACTACGAGCTGAATAATTTTGTTCATCGATAGAAGAGATTCGGTTGGCAATTGAACAGCCTAAATGGAGTTAACGAAGTCATGCCAGTTACCTAACATCGCAAAGGGACACAACAAAACAACGGTTAATGCAGTTTATTTGACACTACGGGACGGCGCAAGTAGAGGAACAAAAGGAAAAACAAAGAAAGAATGAAACAAACACAGAAAATGCAGGACCTTAAGTACAAAAAAAAAAGACCAGGGTTACAATTTTCCATATTTTTTTCCTTAATGTCATGTATGGTTCGTCTGCCGCATTTCCTTGTTTAATAAAGCTCCATGTTCAACAGGGTAACGTCTTTCACCAATAACAACAAGACCCCTTTACAATAATAAAAAACGAAAACATCAAAACCTTGTAAAACAATTGAGTTAGATAACTACTGGTCGTCATACATTCAGGGAAACGACAGAAAATTCCTGAACGCAAAAATTCTCTGATCACGTGACAAAGAAGAGGTATTACAGTGGGTGGCTTTGATAAAAAAAATAAAAAAGAAAAATGAAAAAGAGAGCTCGCGTTTTTACCGAATGAATCTAATACGGCAGAAGGACTGACTTCGGGTGATTCATCAGATGAAAGATTCATCAATGGAGAGACTCGTCAGATGAACGATTTAGCTAACGAGTGACACATCAACATGGAAACTCGTTGATCTACGAAAAATAAAAGATTTATTGGGAACACCATTCTTTCACCGGAACACTTTTAAAATACGAGTGCGTATACCGAAACGCTCATCAATATTGTGATTTCTTGCAAGATAATTCTACTGGCGAAAGCAGCATCTCGTGTGTGTGTGTGTGTCGCTCCAGGAGGTGTTACCCTTACTACCTAGTAGTGCTCCTGCTCTCTAGGGAATCGAACCCGTGAGGGACCATTCAGTACTAAGGAGAGAGTTCTCAACACTTAACTATGAGCAACTTATATATATATATATATATATATATATATATATATATATATATATATATATATATATATATATATATATATATATATATATATATATATATATATATATACATAGACACACACATGACACACATACACGCACATATATATATATATATATGTGTGTGTGTGTGTGTATGCGTGAGTGTTTGTGTATACATGATCAACCAAAGCTTCTTCCAAGTTAAAACTCTACTTTGCGAGAGTTTGTGATAAAAAAGAATCTGATTTGCATACAAAACAGAATACATGAAAGTTAAGAGGCAGCAGAATCCTCAGTACTAATATAGTGTTCTACCTCAAAGACCATCAGTCATTCTACTAGTTACTTAAAAAAACACATAATAAAAATGAACTCGGAAGCCCCGGACTTAAAAAGTTAAAAAATAGAATGGAATGGAATATAGAATTTACGCCAAAGGCCAAGCGCTGGGAACTATGAGGTCACTTTGCGCTGAAACGGAATTGGGGAGTAGATAGGTTTGAAAGGTATAACAGGAGGAAAACTTCGCAGTTGCACTATGAAACAAATGTTAAGAGAGGTTGGACAGCAAGGTGGAATGAAAGGGGTTGCAGCTAGGGACCGAAGGAACGCTGCAGTGAACCGTAAGTAATGCCTGCAGTGCACCTCCCCAACGGAGAAAATAGAATGACCACCAAAAGCGTGAAAATGATGATTCCATGAGTGAAGACCCAATCAAACAGACAGGGAAGCTGATACGTCAGTTTTAAAGATGTGCTACAAATAAAGAAAATGTCTCCCAATAAAGGGAAAATGTAAGAGAGAGAGAGAGAGAGAGAGAGAGAGAGAGAGAGAGAGAGAGAGAGAGAGAGAGAGAGAGAGAGAGAGAGAGAGGGAGCTGTATTATGCACTGGTCAAGAATAAGTGATAGCTATCATCACCTGTAAAAAAGCGCTTCATATATTTATTTAATTTTTTAAACAATCGTAGTGCATGATGGGGAACGCATGCCTGTCTTGCTTGACTTCAGTTCCAAAGGGAAGAATGACGAGACAATACTTTCACAAGTAAGAGAAAAAGGCGTACATCCAGTTAAACAATTTAGCATAAAAGTCAGTCTTGTCTAAATCAAACACTAAGAACTGACGGAAAATGTTTGAAGGAAACAGTCTTTCAACAAACAAAAGGAATGTACATTACTAACATACATAAAAATATTCTGGAAGGATGCACCCTTCTGGCAATGGTACATGTGTAGGTATGTATATGTAAGGTGTGTGTGTGTTTGTGTGTGTGTGTATATATATATATACTAAACACTTATTGGACCGCTAACTACAAAATATAAATATCAGCACACATAAGAATACAGAAAATCTCTCTCTCTCTCTCTCTCTCTCTCTCTCTCCATTGGTTGAGTAAATCGAATGTAATTTGTCTACTTTACATAAAGGCTACTGTACCTTAAGCTGTAATTCTCCGATTTGGTTCATTGGACCCAATTGTCTCTTGAAAAGACGTAAAGGCAGAGAGAAGGGGAAAAAAGAATGACAGAAAAAATCTTTTCTATTCATTTTAAGTAAATTTAATTTTCATGGTGCCCCCATTTGTCCCAAGGCACTCTATGGTCACGGACTACTTTTATTGGATTTAAGTGTTATTCCCCTTCTTCGACAGAGAGAGAGAGAGAGAGAGAGAGAGAGAGAGAGAGAGAGAGAGAGAGAGAGAGAGAGAGAGAGAGAGAACGCTTTTGTGGTTTTGTTATTTTGATTAAATTTTAAATGTGTTGATATTTATATTTTGTAGTTAATGCCCCAGTAACTCGTATGTGTGTGTATATATATATATATATATATATATATAGATATAATTGTGTGTATATATATATATATATATATATATTATATATATATATATATATATATATATATATATATATATATATATATATATATATATATATATATATACACACACATACAGTATACGCATCCATTAGGCTCCAGTGAAGTCCTAAGGCTAAGAATGTTCATTTCCCTTTCATATGATCCAAAAAGTTTTTGTCAATCTCGCATGGTTTCCATGATTTTGGGAATAGACTAGTGTTGTTAATCTTCTTAATTGATAAGTACTCATAAACATTGTATCCGCGACTCGATGGCATCTGGGAGGCTAAAGCAAAGCCCAGACATAATTTATATTCCAGTTATTGGAACTTGGCTACAAGCAAATGGACTGTTTTTATATACCATTCATTTTCTTAGAGCCATCCAAACATAGGGATTTCATTGTGGTTTTGTTCCTTTTAGCTTCCTGTTAGGATGTACGACAGAAAATGTGACATAATTATCCACGTATGTGAGCGAACTCATACCCCTACAACCCACAAAAACACACACACACATACATATACAAGTACACACTAAATAAACGTGTGTATATATATATATATATATATATATATATATATATATATATATATATATATATATATATATATATATATTAGATAAAATTTCTTTTCCCCAAAAATTGAAAAAATTGAAGAAAACTATAGTGTAAAACACTATATGAAGAGGCCTATAAATAAACAAATACACTGTGGCATGAACAGACGTTCTCCAATACCACAAGACGTTGGAAGTAAGCACCACAAACTACTCCATTGCAGGGTTGACGCAAGGTGGCTCTTAACCTTCCGCATCATATGTGAAAAATCTTCTGCGAAATTCATCAGATCTACGGATATACAACAGCCCCGCATATCAATTTAATTGAATTATTTCCTAATAATCTGGGAAACGATTTCCACGGAAATCCTTTGAAAATCAGAACAGGTGATGAAGTCTCTTCTTTTCCTCCGCCGAGCCTCGAACTCGTACAGGAGTGAGAAATACGTCTAGCATTTGAAATAAAATCTTGCAAAGAGGCACTACACTGGCACAGAACATTTTTCATTGGATAAACCAAAGATTATTCGCTGTTCTGAACATCATGTAAAGGTTTCGAATCTGGTAATCAAATGGCACTGTCCTACCTGCACATAAAAAATTATTATGATATCTAGACAGAAAAATGTGCCAATAAATATGGTTACCAACTATACGAATAAAAGATGCAATTAATTCTGGACATCTCTTGATGCTACCAAAACCAACCTTCCCGAAAGTAATAAAAAAAAAAACAATTAAACAATCCTATCAAAAAGGCATCAAAGGCACTTTCTAAGCATCACCAAACGGGAAAATTTTGTCTCGACATCAGGGATGAAGTTATAAACCAAACATTAAATATAACAAAGTTATATTGTTCTAAAACGTTTGACGGAACGTCTCTGAGAAATGCCAGTAGTTCCTCATCCCACGAAACAGCACTGCACATGAAATGGTCACACAAGAAATACAAGCCCATACAATTTCACGATACCGTACTGTACCAGTGGCTTTGAATGTCAACAAGCTGAGTTTTCTTATCTTGTGAATAATGTCTTATCATATCTCCGTGTCAACAATAACATACATGCAGACATTGTAGGCTAATTATGTACACACAAGTATGTATGTATGTATGTGTATATATATAAATGTGTATATTATATATATATATATATATATATATATATATACATACATCAACGAACACTATCCCGTAAATACTTTAAGCGTGTGAATGTCACCCCATCTCTAACCTAAGCATTGCAATCTTCGGTTTGTACCCTAGTCATCAGAAACGTCCTTTCTTTCGAACTCGGGATAGCACGTAATACAACCCTCCTTTCGTTTTTTTTTTACCTTTTTCCGAAGCAAGAGATTAACGACACACCACTGGTGTAAGCTGACTAAAGCCACCACCATGCGGTCAACAATGCAGGTGTGCGAGTGCATGATGAACTGTTTTAAAATCAAGAGCTGCGATAACACAGTAATAACAATAATAATAAATGGAGGTGGGGAAAGAAAAAAATAATAAATAATACAATTATAAAAATTAACAGTGATCTGTGAGTTCTGGGAAAAACTATTGTTGCGGATAATATCACCTAATACACATCACATAAGAACAAAGAGCGGATTACACAAGACCAGTGAATAAATAACGTTTTGCAACCACATCAACCATGAATTAATAACGCACTGCAAGCTCAGTCAGCAACACATTATTTCTTACCAAGGAAACATTCAGATATTCCGTCGCTCTACACAAATACCGTGACATTCGGCGGAAAAAAATAAGCTAATTGAATTTTTTTCTTTCAAATTACATAAATTACGCTTCTACTCTATACACATTAAAACAAACACTAACCTACTTCACCTAAACCTTAAAAGCCCCTTCTGACGTGATCAAACTACCATTAGCAGAGATTACTGCCATGATGAGCAACATTCTCTTTCTCATTCTCCCATTTAACGGCCTTTGAAAAATTATCTTCACCTGATTTTCAGAGTAATGAGAGAGAGAGAGAGAGAGAGAGAGAGAGAGAGAGAGAGAGAGAGAGAGAGAGAGAGAGCGAGGGCCTTCTCTGGTTCCACTATACAATGATTGTTATGTAATTTCTAGATATATTAGAGAATAAAAAAACCTAGCCAATTGTCATTTACACAGTTAGAGGGAGTGTTCCGAAAATAAGGATGTACGGTATCTCCTTTTGTCAAAGGATATCACTACAGCTCCCATTTAGATATGCCCTAATCTTAAATCATAAAAATGCATTTTGCAACACCTCCTAAATTTTTAATGAATTTATAAATGTACATTCACTAGAATTTATAAATATAAATATATATTAGGTCTCGCTGAAACTTGGGTGGGCGATCGCCCCCAGAAAGGCCCGAACAGTCGGTTCACCATCTTCCTTGAACATTAATTTATGTGGGCAGAACGTAGGGGTACCAACCTCATCCCAAGAGTAAGGACTAACTAGAAATCTGAAGCCTGAATGTTTTGCGCACGCGCGCGCAACATGGGAATAGGACATCAAGCGCAGAAAAATATATAAAAGTAATAAGCATAACCATATTACACATAACTACCCGGACATGGCGTAATACTGGCATCTTTCGAGATTAAAGTGACTTGAATTCATTTCTTGACTTATTTCACCGTTAACTTACATATACTGCGGATAAGCCGCCTTACTCACAGAGAGGTCTTTTACTTTCGATTCTTAAAGTGAATAACGAGAGCGAGGATATGGAAATGGAGAGGGGACCTCTAAAGAAAAGAAAGATGGAAATTTACAGGAACTGGATTAAAATCCAATTCTGCCGGAACAGGTTAATGAAGGAAACTGATTGAAAAGTATTAACGACTACGCAATAGCTGTAGTCGAAAACGACAATGTAGTAATCAGCATGGACACACACACACGCACACTTGCTGGACCAAAACTTAATAAACGTGTATACACTGATAATTAACCAAGTCCAAACAGCAACTGAATACCAAAACTGATAAAGACAAAAGTACGAGCAATCTGAACGGAAAGAAGGTCGAATGAAACACAAATAAGCCGACGAAAAACGAAATAAACACACTCGAATCCAAGAGGGATACAAACAACAGGGTTACTTAGAAGTAGGAGGCCGATAGACGAGGAGAGAGAGAGAGAGAGAGAGAGAGAGAGAGAGAGAGAGAGAGAGAGAGAGAGAGAGAGAGAGAGATGCTGGATGCCAGAGAGAATGGGGTGGGGTGGGGGTTGTTGGCATTGTATAGGGGGTTGAGTGGGAGGGGAGGCCTTAACCTCATTTCAAAGGCGGTGTAATAATATCCCTCTGGCCAACAGCCTCCCCCACCGCCCCCGCCTCTCCTCTCTTGCACGAACGAATTCACGGAAAAGAGAAACCACCAAAGAGACGAACGGACGCAGAATAAAGACGGTCAAGCGGACTGGGCGGACGGAGGAGATGAGATACGGAGGGTTTAATCTTCTGTCTCAGATCATGACGCTACTTGTCACACCTCGTAAACGACCTATAATTTCGTGGTAATAATAATAATAATAATAATAATAATAATAATAATAATAATTATGATTATTATTGTTAGTATTATTATAATTTTGGACAATTAATAACGGTACTTCACACTCTATTTCGTAACTATCTTTTTGGCAGTGCCCTTCGTTTACAAGGGAATAATTTCAAGGTATGTGCAAGAATTTGGTATTCTGAGAGAGAGAGAGAGAGAGAGAGAGAGAGAGAGAGAGAGAGAGAGAGAGAGAGAGAGAGAGCGCAAATCCTATGAACAAAACCACTACCGAGAAAGATGTAACAGGAACATAAAATCATTAAGCACTTGGTAAAGCCCTTTCACAATATCTCAACTAATTAAGTTCCGGACAGGACTTAACCTCTGTGTGTGTGTGTGTGTGTGTGTGTGTGTGTGTGTGTGTGTGTTCTATCAAGACTCAGTCACACTCAGGGTCATGATAAATTAGGAAAATAATTTTTAATGTTCTGCTACTCGGAGACCTCGAGCAAAAAGAGAAGGGTCTGTGGTGCTTAGTTAAGAAGCCTCGAATATCTATTATCTCACTTGGAAACCTACCATGCATATCAGGCTTTTAACGTCTGTCAGCTCATTTACAGCATTTTTTTTTCTGAGGGGGTGGGGAGGACAACGGGTTGTACTATGTTTATTATTTTCGTTCAATTTTTTTTTTCTTGGACCCGTAAAATGATGTCCATCTTTCATACCGATGAAGGAGGGTTACAGTTTTTTTTTTATTTCCTTCAATTACCGTTCATTTTTAGTGGTCATCGTTCAAGTCAAGACTTATAGCTAAAATGTTGTTACAAGATTAATGAGACATAAAAAATACTAACAATACTACCAAACGAAGAAATTAAAGGGAAAATGAATGCAATAACATGTCTGTGTTCGCATATATATATATATATATATATATATATATATATATATATATATATATATATATATATATATATATATACATACACACACACACACCTCACTGATAACATAAAGCAAGAATCACAGTTATCCGGAAAACACAAATTGGCACGAAGGGATTTAGCTCGGTTTAGCAGCACAAATGGGGAAGATACGTTCCAGTTACACAACTGCCTTTATTAACTGTGCTGTCAATTAACCTCAATTACTGTTCACCATGTCGTCTTGGGTGAAGCAGTCAATTATCAATTACAAGGTAGTTAGACGACTGTGGTTTTAACATTAAAGGTTTTCTTTAAGATGAACATAGTAAAAAGGGTATGGTGAAAGCAAACAAATACACATACACACATAATAATACATACATACATACATATATACATACATACATACATACATATATATATATATATATATATATATATATATATATATATATATATATATATATATATATAATGGTATGGTTCCATTCTGCAGGATTGGGAGTGACGGTCGTCTTACCCTTTATACTAACATAGCCGTAATAAGCCAAGTTGTTTCCTTCTCTCTCTCTCTCTCTCTCGTCCGCCAATGGCAGCAACCCACTACAGTCGGCTGACTACCTAGTACATTATAAAAAAACAATACGTTCTCATAGAAGCCTGGGAAAATTTCTCTCTTTCTGTCACTCTTCTACTAATTCTCATTAAAAAAAAACAGATCTCTCTCTCTACTCTCTCTCTCTCTCTCTCTCTCTCTCTCTCTCTCTCTCTCTCTCTCTCTCTCTCCTTCCTCACCAGGACAGGCGGAACATTTATCACTCGGGTTCCCAAGTCTCAAAATACATCCACCAACGCAGTGTATCTCTCCCCTCTAAGTCTCTTTTTATTTGCGCTCTCCTTCCCCTCCTCTTCCAACTATCCCTACACCTCTCTACACCCCCCCTCCCCTCCCCTCCTCTCACTCTCTCTCAAACGTCCCGTCACTCGTCAATCATAGGTATACCCTCACTTAATTTCATAGAGCTTCGGCGTACCTATTTTAGATTTGTTTCCAGGCTCTCATCTTTCCCTCACTGACAATGTGATCACTTCCCTGCTCTATTCCATAACAGTAATTATATTACCGCATCTCTTTCTCTTTCTCTCGACAAGACAATCCCTACCCCCGAGGGGTGGAACCTTTTCCTAGGTACTGTACAGGTATTCTCTCCCTTCCTCATTCTCTCTCTCTCTCTCTAAACACACGTTCGAGCATACACATCAAATGCAAATGCCACAATGCCTTCTTCGTAGTGTTAGAGAGAGATATATGTGTGTATATATATGTTACAGGCAGATAGCGAAAACAGGCATTTCGCGAACTGCCTGAAATTTCAGGCAGATAGCGAAATGCACTTAGGGACATTTGATCCCCCTTGGGCTAGTACTAAACACGGTGAAACAGTGTAGGTGAGTCACTGTTTTTCCGTGTTTGGTTCTAGCCCTTGGGGGAAATGGGGATCAAATGTCCTTCAGCGGATTTCGCTATCTGCCTGAAATTTCAGGCAGTTCATGAAATGCCTGATTTCGCTATCTGCCTGTAACATATATATAATATATATATATATATATATATATATATATATATATATATATATATATATATATATGTGTGTATATATAAAAGATATTTGGTAAGGTTATGAACATCATCTTGCTTTCCTGCTGGTCACTAATCCAAGTACTGATCAAGTAGAACAAGATTCAATGCCTGAAGAGGCAATTTCAATGCGGCTATTAAAATAAACCATGTTTCAAATCTAGTCAAATGCATCAGAATTTAATAGATACGTGTGAGCTGAAATAGATTCCGATCAGTCTCCTTAGCATCCTGAGTTCCTGGTTTCTACGGAAACCTCGAGCTTACTAGGGCACAGGGGTTCGAATCTCACTAGAGTAGGAAAGACGTCTTCATATACTTCTCCCATTTAAATCAAGACTTAATGTACTTCTCCCGTTCAAATCAAGACAATATACTTCTCCCGTTTAAATCAAGACTTAATATACTTCTCCTATTCAAATCAAGACTTACTAAACTTCTCTCGTTCAATTCAAGACTTAATATACTTCTCCCACTCAAATCAAGAGTTAATATACTTCTCCCATTCAAATCAAGACGATATGCTTCTCTCATTCAAATCAAGGCAATATACTTCTCCCATTCAAATCAAGATAATATACTTCTCCCATTCAAATCAAGGCAATATACTTCTCCCATTCAAATCAAGACTTAATATACTTCTCCCACTCAAATCAAGACTTAATATACTTCTCCCATTCAAATCAAGACTTAATATAATTCTCCCATTCAAATCAAGACTTAATATACTTTCAAATCAAGACTTAATATACTTCTCCCATTCAAATCAAGACTTAATATACTTCTCCCATTCACATCAAGACTTAATATACTTCTCCCACTCAAATCAAGACAATATACTTCTCCCACTCAAATCAAGACTTAATATACTTCTCCCATTCAAATCAAGACTTGCTATCGAGAAGTTAAGAGGGCTCCTGTCTCACTAAATAAGGGCCTGAATCCCCGGGGTAAGAGATAGCAATGTGGGTACATTCCGTTAAAATGTATATTAAATATCATTATGACGATACAGTGCAACGGAAAATGACCAAATTTATCAAGGATTTTTATTCTGATAGGGTCAGTAATGAATCTTTGTCCATAAGATCAACTTGCTTCACGATATAGTTCAATGGAATAAACTCAGCAATATATAGGCATATATTAAAGATTATGACTGAAACACAATAAATCAACAGCACAGCTCATAAGGATACAGCTAACTGTACAGCTCCCGGGAACAAGTTAAATAACATCTTGAAAGAAATTATCTAAGTAACATATGACGAAAAAAAAAATTATAAAAAATTTTCACCCACCCCACAAAAAATAACCGAAAAAATTGCATGTCGCAAGAATAAACCCGTAGGAATAAACTCAATCACGTACCTTCGGAGAAAAAAAGATAAAAAAAAAAACAAAACCCAAAGCACTGCGGGGAAAACCTCAATATATGAATACATTTCACATCTCAAGTAACATGATTGGCAGACTGGAATGGGGGAGGGGAATGTCAGGGAAGAAGAGGGTTGTCGGGAGAGGGGGGGCAGCTCCTCTCCAACAACAGATTTAGAAATACAAGAGGGGAATGGGGGCGGGGTGTCGGAGGAGGGTGGTGGCTGCGGGAATAAAGATGAACTGCGGGAATAGGTAGAAACCAGATGAGGGACGAAGGGAAAGTTTAGGGAGATATGAGGAATTCCTGGAAACGAGGAAATGGGGAATGTGTGATAGAACTGAGGAAACAGGAGGGTATAAAATGAGGAATTATGCGTTGATACTATTGGCCCCAAATCATTTTACATTCTGAGTCAGACCAATCACAGTCTACTAAATTCCACACACCCGATGCCCTGCTGAGATCAACAGGTTTTTTGGGGAAAAGGGTCAATTCATGACTAGGATTGACCTCAGTACTCTCCATGGTGCTCTTGATAATGCTGTTATTTGATAGGGATAAACTGTGTAACTATACATAATACAATTAGGGAACAGGACTCCTGGAACATAACGAAGAAAAAATCAAAGTATGAATGGAATAGAATTATTTCTAAATTGATAAAAATGAAGAATAAGTGATAAGGAATGAAAGGCGTAATATGAAAGCGGGCCAAGTTACAGTGAGGCTAGAAATAAGCGAAGTAAAAGAAAGACACCGATAAATACTAGACTATTTTCAGTAATCAATCGGAGAATCGACAGACGGGGAATAACTAAGATAAATGACAGAAAATGGACATACGGAACTGCAGCATATCACAAGAGAAATAATGTGAGAAGGTTCAAGCAGAGAGAGAGAGAGAGAGAGAGAGAGAGAGAGAGAGAGAGAGAGAGAGAGAGAGAGAGAGCACCGCATACATGAAATATCAGAAAGGGAAAACTATATAAAGATGAAGAATAAATAAGACATATGTGAAGAAAATAAAGACGAAGGAACACAAGAGGAATGAAACGCAGCAAACTGAAACTTGGAATTACAAACGATGCGGCACCAATAGATGCATGAGAAAATGATATACACAAAGATAATGGGTATAACAGGTGTGTGAGAATACAAAGTAATTCCACACAAAAAAAAAAAAAAACAGAGAAAACACAGGAACAAACTCACATCTAGGAAAACGGAGAACAAACAATACCAGAGCTCTGCATGAAAGGGGAACATCAAAAGCTACTAGACCATGAAAAACCAAAAATCAATAACTAAATAATACAGGAGTGTGGCGATTACCAAGAAACAACAACAAAAAAAAGTACAAAATAAAGTACTAGCGAGGCGACTAATTATCAATAAAATGAAACGTGGATTAAGCGATAAGCTAAAATTACTGAAAAAGAAATCCATAAAAGGTGTAACAATCAAAATTTATGAGCTCAAAAACTGCCGAACACTCACTACTGAATATTTCTTTTCCGGAAAGGAGTTGAGTTAAAGAGTATTTAATAGGCAAAAGCAGACACAGTTCACGGAATCTGATATAAGTAGGTGAAAAATTATTACTCTACTCACAAAATTAATTGAGAACATGACGGAACACATAAAATAAGTAAAAAAAATTAAAATATATATGCAGATTATATATAATATATATACATATACATAGCCTATATATATATTTTATTCATATATGTCTTATTTATTCTTCCTCTTTATAGTTTCGTGTTAAGTGAACTTTTTCCCTTTCTGACATCTAATTTACGCGGTGCTCCTCTCTCTCTCTCTCTCTCTCTCTCTCTCTCTCTCTCTCTCTCTCTCTCTCTCTCTCTCTCTCTTTCTCCGTGTTTGAACCTTCTCACATTATTTCTCTTGCGATTCGCTGCAGTCCCGTATGTCCATTATCTGTCATTTATCTTAGCTATTCCCCGTCTGTCGATTCTCTTCGATTGATTACTGAAAATAGTCTAGTATTTATCGGTGTCTTTCTTTTACTTCGCTTAATTCTTGCCTCACTGTAACTTGCCCCGCTTTCATAACACGTCTTTCATTACTTATCTGTTATTCTTCTATTTTTTGTCATTTTAGAAATAATTCTATTCCATTCATACTTTGAATTTTGCTTTATATACTGTATATATATATATATATATATATATATATATATATATACATATATATATATATATATATATATATATATATACATATATATATATATATATATATATATATATATATATATATATATATATATATATATATATATATATATATAAAATAAAGCAGGAGAAAAACAAAAATTCTATAACAGCAGGTTGTAAGAATTATCAAGTGCAAACATGTGTGTCAAGGAATCGTTACGATTAGCCTGACAAATAAATAATAAATAGATAAGAATCGTTACAATTAACCTACCAAATAAATAATAAATAGATAAGAATCGTTACAATCAACCTACCAAATAAATAATAAATAGATAAGAATCGTTACAATTAACCTAACAAATAAATAACAAATAGATAAATAAGTGAATAGCACTGACGGCATGTAACAATCAAAGAGTATAAAATAAAAGTGACCTTGAATTAAAGCTGTGACGGGAGAGAAAAGTGTCCGATGAAGCCCAGAAATAGACAACACAATAACAGGAAACAGCGACACGGCAAAACAAAAAATAAATAGACAAGAAATAAAATGGAAGGAAACCGGTGCAGCGACCAAGATATAAACGACAGATGAAACATGAAAGAATTTATGGAAAATAACAAAGACATAAAAGATAAATAATCATATATATTAAAGTTTTATCAAACAGAGCTTCAAAACCCTTTGATTATAATGCAGTATGATACATTTAACAAAAAAAAAAAGTCTTCAAAAGAGCATATCCGAATTTAATAAAGGTGAAAATTAGCCTCAGATGCCAAAAGGAAACTATTATAAAAGCATGGTAAAAGAACTGACAATGAAAAAGCAAATAAAAATAGATATTTGAGAATATTTGGTACGAATAAATATATACTTCACAAAGCGATAGAAAACAACTTAAGGCCAGAAGAAAAACATGCAACAAAAGCAAAGAAGAGGAAGAGACACTTTCGGAAAACGGGAGGAGGAGGAGAGAGAGAGAGAGAGAGAGAGAGAGAGAGAGAGAGAGAGAGAGAGAGAGAGAGAACGGGGAAAAAAGAACAGAACTCTTAAGGGACAAGCGATAATATTAGCCTTGCAAAAATAGAA
>NC_089751.1:41228116-41233116 GCF_040412425.1 Macrobrachium rosenbergii | reverse complement strand
CTCTCTCTCTCTCTCACACACACACACAAACACGCAATTACTTGGCACTAAGGAATACAATCTGTTACTTTCAAAAGCTTTGAACTACAGCTGAAGCTTTAATATTCCATGCATAAAAGCTAAAACATCTAGGACCATCATCACTGATTTTCTATAATATATAAAAAAGTGCAGAGATGCAGTGAATACACTAACATAATACTCTGTACACTAAGTAATCTGCATAACCACAAAGCTCTTCCTCTACTCAATAGTTCATTTCAAAACACACATAAAAGAACCCTTTCTAATGATAGGGACACACAACCAGACGGATTTGAGCGAACAGGGGAAAGTTAATCTCCCAATGCCAAAACTGATTTAGCCAGGGATTAAAACCAGCAAGAGGTGTCACAGGAGGTTTGTGCTTGTGTACCTACAGTTATGATATATTTCCATGGTACTTTTTTTATTTACTACTTGTAAAGAAAATCATTCTTCCAAACTGATCGTTATCTCGACTGATTAACTGTGTCGAATGTATTTCATGTTATTTACACAATATGTTTATAATTTGACATACTTTGTCGTTGTGATAAGTATACCAAATCCCTATTTGTATGTGATCTACGGTCGAAAGACTTTCAGTCATAAACTCTTTAGGTATTATGGAGGCATTTAGATAAACTCGATTAAGATTCCCGAACAAATGTACGATTTTGTACCTAAGTCAGGTGTTTTTCGATCAATGTGACAGATAAATAAACATTTTTAATTCTTTGAGATATTATTAATTTCCTTATTCCTCTAAAACTTATAAAATTGCATAAATCTGTACCGTTTTGCCGGAATATTATAATTCCATTTTGTCAATTTTCATTTTGTGCGAGGTGTTTGTTCTTCATATTAAAAAACTGTGGAACAGTCCTCCTGGCAGTGTCAAAGAGCTGCCACACGGACGGTTTTTTTTTATTTTTTATTTTTTTATTTTTAGCATCTTATGATGCCGAGCTAACAACAGGAGCACTACAAGGTGCTTACTTTGTCACAAGGGTAGATGAGGTTAGTATGATACCGAAAACACACTTTTTTTTCTTAATTCCGGGAGGCAATCGCGTATGCATTTAACCATGTCATATACTTAATTCTACAAATTCGTTCACAGGTTTATTAATTAGAATATTATATATACTGACAGGACAAACAAGGCAGCCGATCGTTGGTTGGCCGTAAATGCTAGAAAATGTGACCGTGTGACATCGCCTTTGAGGATGTTGATGAATAAGTCTGCACTGCAACTTCAAAGTGCAGTTCGCCACTTTTTTTTTGGAATTCAACACGAAGCCGTTTTCCCAAACGGTTGTGGCAAAAAAAAAAAAAAAAAAAAAAAACCGTCACTGCTACATTTATATTCGAATTTTGGGTGAACCTTTGGGCAGAACATTTTCTGAACATTAGTCGCTTCCTATACCTAGGCTACATAAAATGTGCTATTCTTCTCTATGTTGTAGATATTGGGACCGTTCTTTCCCAATACCTCTTCCCAGCCATTTATCCAGCGCCTTTGGATCTTATATTCCTTACTTCTCCATAATTATCGAACTGTTCATTTTTTCACCTACGCTATACTTTCTGACAATTCTACTCTGTCATTTCTCACCGTTTTCAACTAAACACCTTCAACCTTTTTCTTCTGTTCGAATTCAAAATCCTCACTTCACCTCCATGTATATATATATATACACTGTATATATATATATATATATATATATATATATATATATATATATATAATATATATATATATATATATATATATATATATATATATATATATATGTGTGTATGTGTGTGTGTGTGTGTGTGTATTTACTTCTCAAGTTTCAGATTTTTCAGTAATCAAATTTTTAACTTACATAACACTGTTGTTAAATTTAACACAATGCTTTAGTCTTTTACCATTACCTGTCTATTCCGCGGCTTACCTGAACCATGACCTATCTATACCAAATTTCCTTCTTTTTTAATTCTATGTCTTTGTACCTCACACCTCAAGCACTTTTTTTTTTTTACATTCATTATTGATAGTATCAATATTTTAATACTTCCATTTGGAAGCGTCCATTTACTTCACGATAATCTTTGTTTTGAAATCTCCCAGTTTATATCCATTACTGTCCGAGATGACTTAATGAAGCAATGTGTGAACTTCATTTTTATAATTAATTTTATTACTAATACAGTAAAGTTGTTTGTATATAAACATATATATATATATATACATATATAACAGCCTATTTATATGTATATATATATAAAAATATATATATATATATATATATATATATATATATATATATATATATATATATATATATATATATATATATATATATATATATATATATATATATATATATATATATATAACAGCCTATATATATAGATAGATAGATAGATAGATAGATAGATATAGAAAGCAAATATTGCATCTCGACAGGTTACAGTATTTTTCTAATCGCATCGTATTTATAACCTCCACTTTCCACACTTTTAACTTTTGCTTTCAGGAAAAATAGCAACAAGAGCAACATTTTGAAGGGATATATAAAGGCTTCATTTAAATACAGTATTTCTCTCTTCTCTCTCTCTCTCTCTCTCTCTCGTGTTCATTCAGCGTTACACTAAATATAAATCCCTGTTTATACAGATGAGCCAACACCGACAACCCGCAAGACCTGCATTTGGGCCTCTTCACATGACTGCATATACAGAAGAGAGAGAGAGAGAGAGAGAGAGAGAGAGAGAGACACTTATGCAAGTAATCCGAAATAGACGAACACCCCTACGCATGTACAAAATAGAGAGAGAAAGAGAGAGAGAGAGAGAGAGAGAGAGAGAGAGAGAGAGAGAGAGAGACAGCTGAACACTTACTTTAAGCAATCCGAAATAGACGAACACCCCTCCGCATGTACAAAATCTAGAGAGAGAGAGAGAGAGAGAGAGAGAGAGAGAGAGAGAGAGAGAGAGAGAGAGCTGAACACTCACGTAAACCGAAAATAGACGAACACCAATACACATGTACAAAATCTAGAGAGAGAGAGAGAGAGAGAGAGAGAGAGAGAGAGAGAGAGAGAGAGAGAGAGAGAGAGAGGCGGAAAAATTATAAGCGGTTGTCAATTAACACACAAACCTACCAATTAATAATCCTTTCATAAATCCTTTGTATACAGGAACAATGATGAACCGAAGGAGTACTCTTTTCAGGCGAGTGACGTCACAACTGTGTGAGAGCGTGTGCTCGCGCGTGCGTTTGCGTATATGTTCGACCCACGCACTTTGAAGTTTCCTTGTTTTCTGGGTTCCCTAATTAACCGGTTATTGGCAATATTTGCGTGAGCCAGCCTAAAGAATAAGGCTCATAACGCTCGAACGCATTTAGCAATGACGCGCAGTACAAAGGGCCCAGAATAATTCGCCCTAAATGAGATCACAGAAAACAAAACACGCCCACAATGCGTTGCGGTTATGGAAGTTATTTGAGTGATCGCACACTGACTATATCAAACCCGTTCATTCTTTAATTCCACACCTACAGAACGCCTCCCCCCCACCTCCCCCTCTCTGCACATTGCTTAACGGTTGAAGGCTCATGTACAATATATATATAAATAGATATATATATATATATATATATATATATATATATATATATATACATATATATACATACATACATACATACATATATATATATATATATATTTATATATATATATATATATATATATATATATATATATATATTATACTTCTTACACTACACTACACACACATATATATATACATATATATATATATATATACGTATATATATACATAAATATATATATATATATATATATATATATATATATATATATATATCATATGTATATATAATAATGGTTCACTGTATAAAACCGAATCAGCTCATGTTCAAGGTTTTAACCTGCTGGTTGTATATATAGTGGTTAAGTTTGCTCTAAATTCGGACGCAGGTCAGACAGCTTGAGAATAAAGGAACAATAGCATTAGTAACACAGATGGACATTTCAAACCTTAACCATCGGTTACAGCGGTATGACATTTTCTAAGCTATGACGTAAGGTTCTTGCACTTAGGCTACTCCTGACTGTGCTTCAGAAACACTTGATGCAAAAGCGAATACTTTCGAACGTTGGTGTAGTTATACATTAAAATTCGTACGCTGTGCGCACAACCAAAAAAGAACTTGACGAGACGAGAGGCTAAATCTAATTATAAAATTCAACTATATCAACCAAACACATACGATAAGTCGACTGAACATGACCGCAGGAGAGATATGTAGAGGAAACCGCCAACTACACATCCTGTGGTTTTTTTATAGAAATTATGAGTAAGAGTGTAACATTTGATTATTTTTTTAACTACAGCAATAATTTTCTTTCCATCTAATAATAGCCCTAAAATCAACTTCAACTAAATGCTTTTGGTCAAAAGATAAACTTTTTTACATCACGCATTTAATACACATAACACAGAAAACAATTAATTTATTTTCACATACAAATACACTATTTTCACGAAGAAAGTTTCACAAGAAAGTAAGCCCAAAGTGATGGATAGAAACCTCTTAAATACATGCACATAATTTGCCAATACAGAACAACATTTGACATTATAAATAAATTTCAATTTCTTACCATACGTATTCTGACAAAAGAGGTTCTTTGGTGATGTACATACCTGTAATAAAAAAAATATATAATTAATTTTTTTTAGATATGGTCATTAAAACGCACAATAACAGAATTTCATGAAAAATAATTTCAGACTGAACACTCTGTATTTCATTCCACACATAGAGAGCAAAATCATGAAAAGTTAATGGCATATTAATTCCTTCCTTTGAAAATGGCAAAGCACTTTCCTTCAAAATTATATTTGGAATCCTGGGATCCTACAAGACTCAGGCCGCAGTTTGCGAGAGACCCTAT
>NC_089751.1:41150616-41223116 GCF_040412425.1 Macrobrachium rosenbergii | reverse complement strand
TGTTGTTGTTTATTAGTAACGGGACTAAGGAGGAGGGCTAGCGGTAAATATGTACGCACATTAAGCTATTAGCAAAAATTCAGAAAATTGTACAAAACAACAGAAAACATCTCGGGGTTATCGTTGCTATAAATTCAGTGTTTGCAAATATGTTTTTATAACAAACTTTTTATGTATATATGTAGGTATACACATTATATATATACATATATATATATATATATATATATATATATATATATATATATATATATATATATATATATATATATATATATATATATACATACATATACACATACACACACACAACGTATGAGTGTCAGAAATCTACTTTTAACATCGGTGGCTCTAATTACATTCGTCTGCCGGACAGGGGCTGAATCAAAATCAGTCTTATTCAATGCTTCCCGCCTTACTCCATTGGATTTTTCTCTGAACCGCAAAATACTCTCGATGTCTTTCTTAAAGAGATAAAAGCAATATTTTCGCTACTTTCCTCTATGGTATCACCCGTCTAACCACCTTTTCCCAACTTTCCCACCACCCTCCCATATCCTTTTCATGTCCCAATCAGGGCCTCTGTCTATGATCACCAAAGATAAACATAAACAATTTATTCCGACAAATATTTTACAAACATATATAAGTATTTTACAAATATATATTAGAATTTTACAAATATATATTAGGGGTTACCCGTTAGCTGAAACATTAAAACAAGGACGAACTGATGAAGGCATTCCAAGAGGTAGCAGTCCTTACACTTCGTAAAGGACTGAGGGAAAAATCTTCTACTGTGCTTTCAGGCACCTCTTCGCTGCATTACCGGCACACAAAGACAATCCTCTGCCATTTTTCATATGTTTTTTTTTTTTTTTTTTTTTTTTTATGGAGGAGGAGGTGGAGAGGGAGAGGGATAGCCGGCACACCTCAGGGATCCATAACAGTTTTGTGAGGTCAAAGGCCTCGTGACCTTTTTACATTGATGACGAGAGATTACTCCCATGAGAAGTGCCATCAAGTTAATGTCTCTGTCTCTCTCTCTCTCTCCTGCAATTTACGACTCGCCTAAATCTTAGCACGCTAAGAAAGAAAAAAAAAGGGCCTGAAAGGACGGGGCAGGAGGGGGGGGGGGCGGCTCGAGATGCTCTAAAGGAGAAAAACAAAATTGGAAGGTTTCAAAGCAGTGGATTCCAGGAATGTCAGAACGCTGAAATGTGATGAAAATCTGAAGGTCGTCCCTTAAAAGATTTCTATCAAAATAATAATAATAATAATAATAATAATAATAATAATAATAATAATAATAATAATAATAATAATATAATAATAATAATAATAATAATAACAATAATAATAATAATAATAATAATAATAATAATAATAATAATAAAAAAAGATGAGAACAGGAGTTTGAATCCTTTCTGATTAGAAAGTGATCTGGACACGTTCGGTTTTAACTCTGTCTTTTTTTCTCTCTCTCTCTACCTCTACCCCAGCTCTAGCCATAAACACAGAAGCACAATGGATTTTTAAGAAAACATGCCCATATTTGTATGTTCGTCGCCCGGAGCTTCGATCGAACATGGGCTCCTCAGCTGCGGACAAAGAAAAAAAAATTATACAAGGAACACGAGAGAGAGAGAGAGAGAGAGAGAGAGAGAGAGAGAGAGAGAGAGAGTAGCTATGACTACAGCTGGTTTTATTTAAAATGAAGCGAAAAGTTCGTCAAGAAAGTACAGTTTCAGAAATGAAAGTATCTTTTTAAAAAATACCTTTAAAATAATTCGCATGAAAATGACAGACGATTTATCATTGCTGTCGTAATCCCTATACTGCTAAGTTTTTTTTATTTAAAAGTACCGATTCAACAGGGTATTGCCTTTCATACGTGGATCCAATTTACCTCAGTATAAATTGATCCCTAATTCAAATGAAAATGGGGAAATATAAAATGACTCGGGGCATAGAATCTATTCCCTAAAAGTTATCTAAGAACGTAATCCTGATTTGGAATATAATGCCTGAACATAAGCCTCAGCTTCGGTCAATCGTCTTTTATAATCCTTCCGCGGAAGCTTCTCATAACACATGAACGTCAAAAGAAACATCCACCTGCCAATCCGACATCAGGGACGCTCTTTATGACGTCATTACCTTCATGACGTATTTTACGTTATTGACGCACGTAATACAGGTGAATAATTTACATGCGCACTACTTGCTGAAAGTAGAAAAAAAAAGTCTTACTGGTATTTATTTATTTATAGATATATCGATTTATTTATAGGCAGGTGATACTCATGCCAATGTCTAGAGGCTGCAAAACACATGGAATAAAAACTATTCAGTTGTCAATTTTGCACGTGCCATAAGCATTACCTAAGCTCACAAACACACAGACTCACATACAAATATTACAGGTTTATACAAAAGTACTGAGAAAATACTTCGTCAAACAAACTCGAGATGCGTAATGTACCTGCACCTACAGAAAATTCAAACTGCTTTCGTAAGGGTAATTTCCAGTATATAAAATAGAAGATGAAATAAAAATGGCATGCCATCTTAAAAGAACTTACAAAAGCACTCCAACACACAAAATTACGGGAGGAGTCCAAACAACCTTTCTTAACTATCGCACAAACTACTTCAGTCAACCAAAATATCGGTTAGGCGAAAGCCGAAGTCAAATAATGCACAAACAGACTTACACACCCTTCCCACAAATCACAATTACTTAACAATAACCATTCGATAAAAAAAAGACACGCGTATACATCAAAGTAAAATACCATAACTAGAATTCAAACGAAGGGAGAAATTCAAAAATATTCAATGCACACACCGTTACCCCACACGCAAGCACACGCAAGCACACAGTCACTCAATCAAAATCCTGAGCGGAACCGAAAGATTCAATTGCACAGAAATACAACTTAGAAGGAAGGAGGGGGGGGGGATGAAGGTAGAGGAGGAGGAGGAGGAGGAGGAGGAGGAGGAGGAGGAGGAGGAGGAGACTGGCCTTTTCTGGTTTCAAGAGCAAAAAAGTGAGAGATGGTGGGAGAAGCAGAAGAAATGTAAGAAAGGGCGAGAATGAAGTAGGAGATAGAAAAAAGTGGGAGGGAGTAGAAAGCGATATATAAGAACAGTGAAGAGAAGGGATGGAGGAGAACGGAATGTGGCAAGGGAGAGAGGAAAAGGGGGTTGGGGTGGGGTGCGGAGGCGAGTAGCAAGGAGGGAAGGAAGAGCAGAATCCTGCTGCAACGAAAATGGGGGAGGGGGGGGGAGGAAGGAGCTCGAGGAAACAAGAATTATAGGAAAAAAATCAATGCGTCGATGAGGCCATGACTTTTCCAGTTCTCAAAAAGGGACAAGGACATAAAGTCTGTACTATTATTACTGCCACAGTACCTAACAAAATCATAAATACGCGCACGCGCGCACACACACACACACACTCAGAATTGGGTCATCTGGCCGAGATGTCTACTGCAGGCATCTTCACACCTATAACAAGATGGAAAACGTGAAGCCGAGGTAGAGCGAATGAAATTGCAGTTACCAAACCGAAGAAACGCCTCGACTGGTGTTACTGAAAAACGGGGGGGCATTTTAATAAACGTCTCGCAAAATTCACACAGCACCACCAAGAGCATCACGTAATGGTTTTTTATATGTTAATCTGGCAACAAAAATGAAGAGAACAAAAGCTATTCGTAGCATCCGTCTCGCCGCAATGATAAAACGCCAATTTTGTAACAAAGGTAGAAAAAATGTGCGTAAAAACGAGAATGAAAAACCCTGAAGATATCCTCAGATCCTCCGTCTTTGCATCAACAACACGCGCTTGGGGAAAATTCACCTTCTAATATCCCTGCACGAGCTATAAATAACTACCAGTTGTAAGAAATCGGTGGGGAAATATATGAAAGGGTCCCTCCCCTCCCTACGCGACACACGACACACACACACACACACACACACACACAGCCCCTTCGGTCCCATGGCTTCTCTCTCTCTCTCTCTCTCTCTCTCTCTCTCTCTCTCTCTCTCTCTCTCTCTCAACAACTGGTTTCCATGGAAACGCTGAGACGCATTTGTAGGTTGATCTAGCCACTTAGGGACAGCAAGCGGGGGGAGGAACGACAGATGATGCTGAGAGAGAGAGAGAGAGAGTGAGAGAGATCTTACCCCTCCCCCATGAAAGAGTGGAGTTTACCCTCCCGAATTTTATATATTTACAATATAATATATATATATATATATATATATATATATATATATATATATATATATATATATATATATATATATATATATATATATATATATATATAATCTATATATATATTAATCTATCATCAGTGCAGTCTACACCACTTACAACAAAAGGAGGAGACGCCTAAAAAACAAATTTCAAGTGCCTCAAAGGCATCGGTTGTTGCATTAACTGAGTATCTTTCAAAACAACCTCTGAGCCATCACATACTGTACTTGGAGCCCAAGAACTCGAGGAAAGAAAAACGAAATTAATATTAAAGAACTGAATATCTAGCGCGGTGCAACAGTGAGAAACTGAATAAAAGTATATTAAGACAATGGGAGGATGCTGAGTTGTAAGAAAACTAAGAATAGGACAAAGGATACCCAGGAACCGGAGATGAAAATTGCAGATAATGAAGAAGTATTACGGGAGTAAAACGGAGGCTGACGAAGGAAATTGCGGTAATGAAGGAAAACAAGGAAATTAAGGTTAGGCAAGAAGGTATACTTGGGTAATAAAAAGAAAATTAACATTCAGGAATAAACATCATGTTGGTGAAAATGGGATGAAGAAAGAAAATATTTAAATCAAAGTGTGGAAAAAGCAGGTGGACATTATACAACGAGGAACTTGATGAAAATATTTCAGTGATTTAAAATCTGAGGAAAGGGAATAAGAACAACTCCGCTGAGCACTGGCAATCACGAAGAAAGTGATAATAAATATGACAGCAAGGGAAAATTTACAAATATGAAGGATACGTAAGGTCAGTTAGGATCATGAAGGACAAACCAATGGAAGTAACATAAAGCAAGAAAAAAAAGTTCAGAAAGTTAAGGTTGAAGCATTTGGAAATTAGCGAATTAGAAAACTGCAAATTACAATAGTAACAGAAACCTATGAAAAACGACGAGATGAATGGCAAGTTAGATTAATAATGACCGCATGAATCAAAAAAAAAAAAAAAAACACGCAACGAACAAAGGAGAAGAAAACAAAGAAAAGTTTAATAAAAAATCCTAAAGTTTATAAACACAAGGGTATAGCTTGAGGTCCATTAAAAAAGCCAAATGTTAGAAAAGTTGTAAAAAAACAAAATACAAAACACGAAAGCAGTCAGATGAGAGTTCCTGTGTAATAGTATTAAATTAATAAGGAAAAATACCGGAAATGTAAAAATAACTAGGGAAAACCAGTTGAAAGATTATCAAAAAGAAAATTTATTGTACATACATATATGGATAATAAATTTTCTTTTTGATTATATATATATATATATATATATATATATATATAATCACACACACATATATAACATATATATATATATATATATATATATATATATATATATATATATATATATATATATATATATATATATATATGTGTGTGTGTGTGTGTGTGTGTGTGCATGTGTGAATTAAACTAGCGTAAGCCAGGCAGTTCGTTAAACAAAAAATAAAAATAACTTTTACACTACAATAATAAATTGTTGTAAACGTGTTCCTGGATCAAAAGAATCCTCGTAGCCATGTTGAACGGAGTAAAATCTCATGCATTTACCACAAGCGTGACGAAATATTCAGAACTGGAATGCCGCACTACAAGGCAGATTGCAACATCACAATATCAAACATATACAATTTCAAGGGTCTTTTGGCATACATAAACACTAGAAAAGTACATAAAAGTGCGTATGTAAGCACTACAATCACACATACGTAAAAAGTAGATTCACATTTAATCTTCTACATTCAAAAGATAATTATATATAACTGTTCAAATAACATTCAACTGTCTATTAGATGTTACTTTTACGTATACGAAACTATAATTCACTGGAAACAAAGGTAATAACATAGAAATAGAAATTACAAGAATATTCCAATAAAATTTAGCATTAAATTAACAACAATAACAATTCCAAAGAAAGATGACATAACTCGGGCTTCGAAAATAAATAATAATGTAAAAAAAAAGGTTCAAAAGAAAACCGTCAATATTTCTCGTAAAGATGGCATAGCCTAATTCAAAAAATAAACTTCTATTCCTTACTTTTTGAAAAATAATGATTACAATGTCGATTTACCATTAATCTAGTGAAGTTTGTCTCCCTATTTTTTTTTCACCTAAAAATGACCTTAATTTCGACGCCCCTTTACTTTTTGATGGCGACGCCACATTTTTCCGCTATCAATGTTTAAAGTGTTGCTTTTTTTTTTTTTTAAGAGTCGAAACAGGTTTCGTCGATGTCACATCTTTTTCCCCAAAAACAGGTGTACTAATCTGGCATAACAATTTGTGCGCAGCACCAATTTGGTTAAGCTTTTCAAATAATCCAAAATTATCCCTGACAAAAGATCTCATACGAATGCAAATTTGCCTGTTGAAATAATAACACCATACTATTGGTGATAACTGGAATAATCCTAAACAAATGTCTAGCGTTAACATTAAAGGTTTCCCTCAGATAATAATTAATAGTAATGTACTTTTTAGTACAACTACGTCCATAATACATGGGATGCAATTGTCCTCATACGTTTAAGAAATTCCGCAGTGCCTAGCACCCAATCTTATTGATTCAGCCCGCGACACCAGCAAGACATGACTAACTTTGATATACAAATGGGCTATGCAACACCAACATACCAATCAACCTGGTTAATTGAGGCGACCAACAACCTGATTATTCCAGTGATCTGTGACTACTCTATCTTACGAAGTCGGGTTGACACTAGATACTTCTACCCGAAAAAAAACCCCACCTAACGCCCTCTCTCTCTCTCTCTCTCTCTCTGTGTTGGTGAAGTACCACTCTCGGCTCGCCACAAAAAAAAAAGTTCAATCATCGAGACTGGAGAGGAAGAGAACGACATAAAAGCATTTCCTTCAATACCTAGTAAGCGTTAGTCAAATTAATTAGTGAGTTACGTACATGGCTGCTAGTCGAGTGTTTTGGCTCGTAGCTATGAGAGAGAGAGAGAGAGAGAGAGAGAGAGAGAGAGAGAGAGAGGGAGGAATAGGTACAGCATCTTATTATACTTTCCTTCTCAGCTGAGAACTAAAAGGCCTCGATAAGTTGGATGACTACATTCACACGACATTATAACATTCCCCCTTTACACTGGAATGTATAAATTATAAAACTTTTGCCTGCCAGTGATCTGCAAAATATCTTTTGGCCTCACTAAAAAGATGTGGTTGAACATTTTAGCTTCGAAAAAACTGTTTGCTACGATTTAGGCTTTGAAAAAATACTGATCTAAAGATTTTGGCTTCGACAAAGAGTACTGGTCACAGTTTTCTACTGTGAAAAGCACTGGTCAAGGATTTTGGGTCCAAAAAGTAATGGCATTGGTTAAATGTTTTACCCTTGAAAAGGATTGATCAGAGACTTTGGCTTCCAAAAAGTAATGGTAAGTTTCGGCTTCAAAAAAGTACCGGTTCAAGAATCCGGCTTTGAAAAGTTATTGTTCAAAGATATTGACCTTGAAAAAATACTAGTCAACGTCTGGCTTCGAAAAAGTATTGGCCAGAGATTCTGCCGTCAAAAAATTACAGATCGATGATCGAAGGTACAGGTCAGAGTCTGACTTCGACAAAATCACTGGTCAATTACTCTGGCTTAAAAAAAAGGGGGCACTAACGGTGGATCGAAGATTTTGGCACTGAAAATGCGGCTTTTAAAAAGTACTGGTCAAAGAATTTGGCTCTGAAGAAAGTATTGGTCAAACTTTGGCTTCTAAAAAAAGAATAGGTCATAGATTTTCCTTCTGAAAAAGTACTGATCATCCACGATTACTTTACAAGCATGAATTCTAAAGTTTTACGTTTTACAGACATCAAATCTAACTGAAACGGACAAGGCTACGCAACAGCTGCTGAAATGGTCGTTAGGGTTGGTTTAGATTAAGCCAGACTTAAACCCAAATTACGTGTAGTAAACGTTAAAAAGCAATAAATAAACTGGATATGGACCTCTGGACTTGAATAAACCGACAGAAACCACCAGTAACTGACATTAAACATTTTAGAAAAGGTGGTGAATAAGTAAATAAAACAGGCTCTTTCCACAGAAATCTACTCAACATATTAATTAACAAACAGCTAGTCTGCTACACATGAAAGCATATACGAACACACCCTTTCAATCTTTAAACAGTGCCCATTCTAGGGGCATAGGGAAGGACCAAGACTGAGGAAAGTGGGATTCCGAGGACCTGGGTACCTCAAGTCCTTGATGCCCACTCCATTTCAAAAGGGGGTTATCTTGAGAGGGGGTATCAGGAGGTTTATACATCCATCCCCCCTTGCAGATGGTAGCCCAACTGCCCACGCGCACATCTTCACTCACACACACACACACTAGTGCTCCAGTCAAGGACCTTGATCCCTCCAAAGAATATAACCAATAATATTCTCCCCGGCTTAAAAAAAAAATAAATAAAAAATAAATAAAAAATAAAACGGCAGGTGGGTCCCATTCGACTTCCCATCTCATCACTCACAATGGGATCCTTTCTTCAGGTGGAGGGATCTTCAGGAGAAGGGTTTTGGGAAGGAGGGTGATGAACATGAAGATGGCTAAGTGGAGGAAAGGATAAGAAAGGGGCTGCACTAGGATACCCATCTTTTAATTTCCTAGCGTCAGTGGTTGGCAGCGTGCCCCGCTCACAACCATGCAAACCCGTATTCGTTCCCGGGATGAGGGAAGAAATATTATGGGTATTACTAGAAGAAAAAATGGGCATTTGTTAGCCTACACAGTGATTTAGGTCGCTGGTTGCTAGGTGACTGTTTTAGATCGCAGGTGGAGTGAACAGAAGAAAAAATATTACTGTCATATTCAAAATCATGTGGGGCCCTTTTGAAGTAACCCTCAGCCGAGCCATCTATCGAAGTCTTGATGAAGAAATAATCACCCAAAATACTTTTTATTTTATATATCTTCCTTTACATGAAAAGATGAGCAGCAAGCAAAAAGGAAGACGCACAAAATAAAAACAAAATAAAAATTCACATGATAGATGAAAACCATATTCTTTGGAACTTGAATTTCAAGTCAATGGCCCCTGTAGGCTTGTTCCATATTCATATGGGTTTACCTTCTAAATAAAATAATAATAATAATAATAATAATAATAATAATAATAATAATAATAAAACCAGATAGTCCAAGGGCAGTGCAAGGGTAAGAAGAGAAGGATGACGTTCTGATGTTTGCGGCAAAGACAGCAGATCTCCAGAACCAGTTATACGCAGACGTCCGCGACCTACGTAATGGTCGCACCGGTGTCGACTGGCATTTGCAACTGGATAATAAACAAGAAGAGGCTAGCAAAAACAAAAAGTCAAAGTACAAAGGAAATGTAACGGAAATAAATACTTCTCTGATGGAATTTAAAAACTATGAAAATTCTCCCTCATAAAACGAAAGAAAATGAAAACTGATTACGGCAAACCAATACAAAAAATCCATCTTTTTCCACAAATACTGACAAGACAGAAAATGCAGGAAGCAAGTATATAGAGTAGTTGTCTATCTTGATGGCTGAAAAACTAAACCTTTAACAATAAAACTCGATATAATTTTCTTACCTGAAGCGAGAAAAATAAAAAAATGCCCGAGCACAAAATAAAACTCGGTGCAATTTTCTTATCTGAAGTCGAAAAAACTAAAAATAGCCCCACTTAAAACAATACAACTTGATGCACTTTTTATTCCCGAAAGATAAAAAAGTAAAAATAGGCAAACTCGCCGTTCCATCTCGGACACCTGGCAATACTTTTAAAGAGAAAGAGCAAGCATTTCCGTCATTGCCATGTGCTGATGGAACAATGTCCCCCAAAAACACACACACTGACGTTTGCAAGAACAGCAGGAAGAGGAGGAGGAGGAGGAGGAGGAGGGACCAATACCGTTTTTATTGCTGCTGCAGTCAACACAAGAGATGGAAAGAGGTAGATATGTGTGTGTGTGTGTGTGTGTGTGTGTGTGTGTGTGTGTGTGTGTGTGTGTGTGTGTGTGTGTGTAAGTTTGGTCCGGTGGGGGAGAAGGCCTGGGCTCTAAAACCAATTAAAATGAGAAAGAATCGCTCCATGTTCTTTAATATGCCGTTAAAGTCCCTCTCTCTCTCTCTGCATTTGTGTTCTGTAACATGATGTTAACTCTCAACCCAATCTGATGTTTATTACCTACGTGTTCTTAAATACGAAGTTCTCTGTCTCCCTCTATTTACAAACGTTTGGTTAACTTTTGCGCGCGTGAGCGTGAGTCAATGCATGTGTGTTTTAACGTGATGTAAACCTACTCTCTCTCTCTCTCAGGGACACGTTATCGATTATTGATCGAGTCTTGTGCCCAATCACGGAAAGAGGCATAAGGCGAAGACGGGACGGAGGCATCCCGTGGCAGAGGACGCCTCTACTGTCATCACCGGACTCCAAAAACAAACATCATTAAAACGAAGTACCGCGATCGGGAAGACCACAGAGGAACCGTACAGGGGGAGCTTACGCAAGAAGTGAGGTGCCAAAATATGATTCCAAATTTGAGGGGGCATTTAGTAACAATAATAATAATAACTGATGCATCGCAAGGGGGCCGTCAACACAACAATAACAACAACTGTTATAATATTATTAATACGAAACCAGAAAAAACAGGTACATGAGAATTGTAACTTCATTCTTTACTATTGTTGCACGCGTGGTATGCTACTATACAAAATTGAACATTGCAAGCACGAATATGTCCTATAATTCCATAATTACCCAAAACACATATGAATACCAACATATCTAAATATCAACAAGGAAAGCAACAAGTTGGACTTGTTTGTTCTCGCTAGTTAAAAAAACTTTTACAAGTTACTTTATGCCCTTTACAATTAAGCGCACTAATGGGTTTTTACGATTTCTACTTCGATAGCAAAACGCTTCCTTCTCTTATAACTTTCTCTCTTCCTTTTTCGTGTGTGTGTGTGTCTCTCTCTCTCCCCGTAAAAGAGAGATGAAAAGATACATGATTCGTGACCTAATTTGTAACCTATCAAGAGGAGTCTGAGATTTAGGGAACACGGCATCCTATGGGCACCTCATTTGCAACGAAGCTAATTTATATATATATATATATATATATATATATATATATATATATATATATATATATATATATATATATATATATATAATATATATATATATATATATATATATATATATATATATATATATATATATATATATATATAGATACATACATATGTGTGTGCGTACATGTGTGGGCTCGCGTGCTCAGGCGTATGTAAATGTCTCTCGAGCACACATTCTGTAAAAGTGAAAATATCCATCAATTAAAAATATCTTTTCTTTCACAAACGTGTTGGCATTGTTTCCAATTACGAAAAGGGAATTCTGCCAAATCTGCCGGTAACACTGCCTGGGGAGTTGCGTGGAAGAAATATGAAAGAATATACTTGAAAGTGGAATGTGACGGATTCTTGTTTTCCGTGAAGCCAAAGTGCATGACCTATTCAGCTACTTTCAGGGCATCATCCTGGCTACCATCATAAGGTAGTTGAAAACCCTGGGCTATGACGTGTGTTCTGTGACGTCTTTTGCATAGTGGCAGCAAAAGCGGCATCTAATAGCATTATCTGTGGCTTTCAAAAAGCGGCATCTAATGGCATTATCTGTGGCTTTCACATGGTAATTAGGTATAGCTGGGCTGCTATATTTCAATCCAATGAAAACAGATAGCCGTGATTAAGGCATTATAATTCAGAGGTGATGTGCTATTGATGACTTTTTGTACGAGTGCATTCAGCAGCTGATATTACATAAGCTTTTTTCATAGCAATTCCACTCATAGTCAGCAGTTACGGTACGAGCGTTACGGTGTGACCGTGACTTCTATAATGTACTCATTTTTATATATATATATATATATATATATATATATATATATATATATACATACACACACATATATATATATATATATATATATATATATATATATATATATATACATATATATATATATATAGTGTAGGTGAACATAACAAATATAAATATTTATACTTACATTTATTACCACAACGGTGTCTACTTACCACGATTTGACAGCAGAGATTTACTATTTTCCCATGTCCGGATGGAAAGAAAAAGAGGAGCAGAAAATTGATTCTAGCCTAACCACTAAAAAAGCGATACACCTCCCCCCTCTTTTTTTTACAGGCTACACATACAAGCAAGAGCCCGTACTGGAGCTACAAGTCTTGGGTGATGGCTTAAATTGTGGGTACCAAAGCCACAGGCACAGTTATCTAGTAGTGTGGACGAGCTTTTAATGCCCGCTTTTTTTTTTTTCTTACTCTTACCTATAACAAAATTCCACATAACTTTCTTCGGTAGCATCTATAGATAAAATTGAAACGTAATTTTTGGATAAAGAATCGTGTAGGTTAAATTGAAACCTGAAAACGTAAAGATACAATAACAAAAATAGAAAAGCAAACTAGTTGTTGGAGTTGCAAATAAGAATGATGGCTGAGCAGACCAGCTACTAGAACTTTCATAGTCATAAAAATCAAGACCAGCGTAAAATACTCTCTCTCTCTCTCTCACATACACACAAACAAACATATACCACGCAGTACTACACCCTGCCCACGACAATACCCCTAACAACAAGATAAATTAGTAAAATCGAGTTTGAACGACAATAAAATCAAAGCAATTATGGACAACAATGGATGGATAAAGAGAGGTTAACCTTCCCATAGACGTCCTTAAACCTAGGGAAGAAAGGGGCATGGAGAGGGGGAGGCTAGAGAAAAGCCTTGCAGAATCACCCACGATCTAACGTAAAAAGGACACAGAAGTGACATAAAAAATCCCTGATTTGGGCAAGAAAAGAAATAACGGGGGGTGGGGGGAATGAGAGATACAGGTGACCGCTGTTTAAAACCATAATGGCAGGGGGGAGGTTTCGTGGAAAGTCCTCGATATATATATGTATAAAAAAAAAAAAGCGGACATCTGAGAAGACATAAAAGGACACAGAAATGACTTACTAAAACTCACTTGATCTAGAGGAAAACAGATCTAAGGGAGAAGAGAAAAAGGGACATATAGTCTAGGTGACCATTACGATAATAGTCCAATAACAGGGAGAGGTCCCTGGGGAAAGTCTTCTATGCTGGAACACCATAACAAAAAATGTTTAAGTGGACAGCTGAGAGGGCATATAAAGTGTAGGGTCTGAAAATAGGTCTTTCAAAATAGGGAGACACGTCCTCCTCAATAAGAACTTGAAATTGATAATAAGGGGAATAGGGATGTGATGGCAGTACCGTCATATCTCTCTCTCTCTCTCTCTCTCTCTCTCTCTCTCTCTCTCTCTCTCTGACCTAACAGATGTGGGTACACAACTACAATGGCAAGAGACAGGGAGAAAGACAAGGCGAATGGCTATTACAGCTTACTTTAAGGAATAAAAAAAGACGAGGGTAACTTTTCTTTTGACAAGAAGAACAAGGCAAGGAAATGGCGAGGCAAACGACGAAAAACAATCTGAAAAGACGAAAAGGAAATAATGGAATGTTAAAATAATTAAACCAAATACTAAGTCGTCTAAAATAGAGGGCAAGCAAGCATGCAAGCAAACAAACAAAGAGCCACACAGAAGGCGCGTCATCCCAAAACAGGTATAAATAGAATTGTCCCAATTATATGAGACAAAGGAATTTGCTAAGGACTGGAGATCACAATAGTTGGGTGAATATAAATAGTCTGATGTGTTGGAAGCCAGTGAAGCCTATTTGTTCATTTATTCACCTACTCATCTATTCAAACACTTCCCTATTTCTATACCCCTTTATTCATCAATGTATTCGTTCAGTACGTCATTACGTATTCACTCCTATATTGCTTGTCATTTTCAACTCAGGTCTTTGAAAATTTTCAACTAATCACAAAGTTTATTTGCCCGTTCTGCTGGGTTTTACTTGATATAGTCAAAATGGAATGTCACTGCAGCATTAAGTAATGTACAAAAATTAAACACAACAATGTACTATTAATGGAATGTCACCGCAGCATTAAGTAATATAAAAAAATGAAAAACAACAATGTACTATTAATGGAATGTCACCGCATCATTAAGCAATCTCAAAAAATGAAAAACAACAATGTACTATTAAGACTTGAAAAGGTGGCATGCTACACAAAAAAAAAAAAAAAAAAATTTAAAAATTAAATACAAAATATCATAAAATCAATTGTTCCCGTTTACACAAGTAAGAAAAATAGACATTCGAATCTCATGAAACAATTCAAAATTACTTGAAAATATCAAAAGACACTACTAGAGCACAACAAAGCCTATAGTCCACAAAAGTGAACAATGTACAAATCATTACACATCACATGGCACTACCAGGAAGCGAAAACCACACGAAAATATATCTTAAAAGCCGCACCGTAAGACCAAAAGATAAAAATCACATGAAAATATGAAAAACCAATATCATTTCACTAGAGACATTTCAAATTCACATAAAAACATGAAGAGCCGAAAGTAAGTCCAAAACGATTCATAATTACAATAAATTATGAAGACACCAACAAGAAATTATGAAGACACCAACAAGAAATACACAATAAAACTAAATGTTCCAACCAAAAATAACTTCGCATGGAACACTGTACAACCACATGAAAATGTCAACAACCAGTAGTATACCAAACACACGCCATTCTCACATACGCGAAAACTTATAAAACATTTCAAAATCACATGAAAATGTGAAGAAAAGACAATATGTCATAAACATGATTCATAACCACATGAGCAAATGGAAGAGCAACTACAAGTTGTCATAAATATCTGGCGGCAAAAAAATGTAGGAAGGCCATATTTGCAGTACGTAACGTCCCAGCTTTAAAGACAAAGAAATTATTTATGATTTCTCTTTATCGCTTTATTTCACGTGCTGAACTATTCTTAATTAACTGAAAAAAGGGACTTCCTGAAAAACCTGAGCACAACTTATTATCATCAAATTTGGATTTCTTATGGAAATTTTACTCAAATCTGCCTTTCTTAACCAATCAATTTCATCCTAACCGACAACTTTTCCATTCTACTTTGTCAGATGGATTATTATCTTCTTGGTTCAGAAAAAAATTCAGTGTCCAACGTTTTATAACCAATTTTATCTTTCTCTGACTGAATTTGAGAACTTTTTTCTGGACCGATTACTTCCTAAGTTATAATTTTCCAACTTTTTCCCTTTCCTTGGCGTGTTTTAACTTTTTTCCGAGAGCTACAAAGTTATGTTCATATACTTCCATGACTCAACAACAAGAACAAATAAACTGCATAGAAACAATGGAAGTCCATCGCTCACTCACCCTCTTCCCATCACCTACGGCCGTCCCCCCCAAATTAAATCACGCATAAAAAGTTAAGTATACCTTAGTTTTACCAGACGGACAAATTTGCACGAGTGAACGAATCTTCGTAAGGATGTATTGTAAATGCAAAGTCAAAACATGGTCATCAATACATATTTAAAATATTAATAAAAAAAATGTATAAACACTTAAATTCTTTCCTAGCAAAATACTGAGGCTTTTGTGCTTAAATAGGAACGCTAACTACATCCAAATGTTTTCTTAGAATGTGGGAGCTAATCTCTATGAAATGAATGGCAACCCACTCGAGGGGAAATAGGAATTTCAGAAATTGGGAAGATATGCATGAACTAAATACTCAAAAGGTGAAATATGGATAATAGAAATCGGAAACGAAACCACGACAAAATGAGCGGAAAGGCATTGGAGGTGAAATGGGTATTTCATTCTTTTAAACTGCTATGGTTTTCCCATTTCAAATTTATCAATTCTCATCCCTTTGAAATGGGGCATCCACACATCTTATTTTGACAAAGACCCCCAAACAACGCCATTTCAAATTTAGTAAAATGCATGAAATAAAATTTGAGCATTGCTATAGAAAATTTAAATATTTAGCCATAACTGAACAAAGATACATTCCAAAGAAAAAAAAATCGTAAATATGATCCTACAATGAACATGATACTGCCAGCTGACAGCGTTTTTAACAAAAAAAAAATGAGAACATTTTACAAAGTAAAAAACATATTTATTACAACAATTACATAAAACAGTTTGCTACAACAGCACTAGACAGCTTTTAACCCACTGATTTTATTTACTTAAATAATTACACTAACATCACAACATCAAAGGTACGCGTACAAACAGAGAGAGAGAGAGAGAGAGAGAGAGAGAGAGAGAGAGATACTTACATAACTTCTCGCCTACCCCCAACTAAAACGAACAACTGTACATCATCTTCATAACGCAATATGACAGACTGCTTGCTTGCACACCTAGCAAAAGGTGCCGGAAAAGAAAATGCCCAAAGCACTTTCGAAGCAAAAACATTAGTAACCAAAGGACTATGCAACGAAGCTTATGAAGAGGCGACAAAATGATTACTTTTACACGTAACTGAGGAAAAGGAGGACAACCAGCCATATAAATAGAAAAAGACCTACTAGTAACCTAACTCAACTTCCAGGTTCTTTGTGCATTGCCTTTGTAAATAAGTGTACATCGAAAGTCAAATTAGAACAGCGGATATTTATGGCACAGTTATGTTCAGGTCATATGTAAAGGTTAGTATTTTCTGTAACTTACAACTGCTTATGCAACATTTGCAAATATACACATAAAATATTTCGTGACGGACTGTTAATTCTCCCTACTCCCGGGTCAGCGTTTTCGCTGCATTCACTAGTTCGGATTGACGATTTTAAGAGGGAAAAGCATTCTTATTTATTGCGGAATAGACGAGAATCTGACACGCTGGCAATTATATTAACTAAGACCTGGTGAATGTGACTGGGCAATTACATTTACATAAACTTTAGGTATTATGTATGTATGTACGTATATGTATGCATATATATATACATATATTATATGTATTTGTATATATATACACACATACATACATATATATAATATATATATATATATATATATATATATATATATATATATATATATATATATATATATATATAATACGTAATATCTTCGTCGAGCGTGAAGCGTGAATACCGCTCCGCAACGTTACGCGCCAGTTTCATTTACATAAACTAGCTCATATCATTACACGTATACACAACCTTACAAATGTGCTACAGTGCCCTGTATTGAATAAATTAGTCCATTTTGAGAAAATATCGCTGATGACGAGCGGAGAGAATTCCTAGCTTAAATAAAAAAAAAATCAAATCATAAAAGAGGAGAATCTTCTTCAACAAAATATCTCAAACTCTTATGAAAACAAAATATCCATTACTTGAAGGCACATTTGACGTAAATAAACCGTCGGAACAACTAAAAAATACAAAAACGATCAATAAGAACAAAGTACAAGGCAATAAGCTCCCTCGAAAAAGCAAAAAAACCAAAGAAAGAAATTACATCAGAAGAAAATTCCCACTCCGAAAACAGACGGATCAAGTCGTGCCACACTGGCCTCAAATGATTTCGGTGCCTCATACTTCAAGGACTATGTAAGACTACTTTAGGTTACGTTAGGCTGGCCTAGGAAGTTAAGTTATGTTAGTTCAAGTTAGGTGGGGACCGAAAAAACTTGTGGCTGAAGCGACTCGGGCCCGACATGACCGGAATCCACAACAGACCGGACAGAAAAAACACGTTCGAATAAGATCGTTCAAAGATGTCCCCGACCAAAAAAAAAAAAAACAAAAAACAAAAAAAAAAACACACAAATAATAAATCACGGAGTATGCGCATTAAGTCATTCTTAAAGAAATCATTCATATTAATACTCCCACTATACACTTCCAAAAAAAAAAAAAAAAAAAAAAAAAATATCAGCTACATTACATCCTTGAACACAGAAGGACTACAAAAAGGGCGAACTTACCGATGTCAGACTGAACAAAAACAAAAAACCTTACCAGTTGACTGACGTATTTAATTCTTCTATATTTAAATTTTTGTCTATAAAAATATATATACAATGTCAAACGCATGTTGTCACTGGACTCCACAGCAGTCGTCTGACATATGTGTACATTTAAAGAGAGACGAGACCAACAGTTCTGTATTAGCGCTCGAAAACAAATGAACGGCACAACGCGGTGTTAGAATATACTCCGATCTACTCCTACTCCTTGACTGCCCCTCTTCGAGATTGATTACGGTCGACCTTGAAATCCATTATTGAGTAAGAAAGCAAATGCAGGGCTCGCCTCCCGGCCGCCACCAACCACACACACTCTCTCTTTCTCTCTCACTTCCTTCAGGAGTATAATTGATCACAAGACTAACTCCTCCTCCTCCTCCTTCCTCCTCCTCCTTCTTCTTCTTCTCCTCCTCCTCCACCGACTCCGTCGCCGCCACCGCCGCCGCCTCCCCTTTGTATTTCCTCCTGCAGCAGACACACCTACTACATACCTGCAGCTCCTGTTTTCATCTCGGAAGTTAGCGAGAAGTGTCCTCCCGACAAGAAGGGAATATGGAACGGCCGAAGCGGTCGCACAGGAGAATAATCCGACCAAAGGCTCCTCCTGCTCCTGCTTCTGCTTTTGCTGCTGCTGCTGCTGATGATGATGATGATAGTGATGACGATAACGACGGCGGTGCTGAAGGCGTGGGGAGCATCGCCCGCATATAAAGAGGACCACCGGCTCTCCCAAAACGACGACACAAGCTTTCCACTGAGATAAACTGTACATAGAAAGGGACCACCACTTCTAAAAGGCCCTATCCGAAATGACTCGCGAGAGCCCCCGGGACAAGAGTCCTTGGTGAAGATTTCTTTTTTTTTTTATTTCCTTCTAAGCGAAACGTGTACGGTTATTCATGGGGGGGGGGGGGGCAAAAGGCAATATCTGAGGGGAACGGACAAAAGCCACCGTCTACGGTAACTGGCGAAAGCCGAGGGGAGACTAGGGATGGTGAGACAGAGACTGAGAGAGAGAGACTTGTCCCCCTTCTCTCCGCACTGGCCTAACGCAGACTAGCACGACGAGTGTGAGGAGGAGTGAGGAGAGAGAGAGAGAGAGAGAGAGAGAGAGAGAGAGAGAGAGAGAGAGAGAGAGAGCTCCCAGTGTGACCTTTACCTTCCTTCAGTGCCACACGCCGATGGCACGATAACTACACAGTGCCACTTCTTATTTATGCGCAAAACGGCGTCGCACCAGCGGGTTAACGTGACGATCGAGATCTTAAAAGGATCTTCGCGGAACCTGACGGATGATGTAGGCTGCTATGGCTGCATCGCTCCTAAAGAAACCGTCCCCAGAGAAGGGGCTTCATAACAGCACGCTGGACGTAAAAATGTGTTACAATCTCGGATGCACAGAGAGAGAGAGAGAGAGAGAGAGAGAGAGAGAGAGAGAGAGAGAGAGAGAGAGAGAGAGAGAGAGAGAGAAATCTGGCAGTATTCTCTTTAGCAAACTACAGATATCCATGCCTCCCAACTTTCTTTACCATGTTGTGACTGGCAAACCGATATTTTTATGCAATGTTATTCGTTTGGTTATTAAACTACTTATTCCAAGAATTCCTTGCTAACTAGTCGTCGGGACAAGCCGAAAAAAGCGTTGCTCTTTCGCATTAAAAAACTTTTCTATTAAAAAATAACTTCCAACAAGCATTATCCTTGGTATAAGGAGTAGAAATTAAGTGTATCTGGATGAGAAGGACTTCTGACCGTGTGACTATTGAACACTATCAAAATACATAATTCAGACCTTCTAACTAATTTATTCATATAGTGCAATGCACGGTAATCATAAGCATTATTCGTTTGTACAACTTTGGAAATATATTTCTTTTGTAAAACACACTGGAGCGCTTTATTTTTCCTAAAGAAAACAATCAAGACCTGTTTTAAACCTTCTGACACACTTGCCTGCCATAAAAATACGAAGTTATTTATTTTCTAGAAAAGGCAAGAAAATAGAAGTCATTCACTTTCTAGAAGAGGCAAGAAAATAGAAAGGTTTATTCATTTATTGTAAATGAGATACTGTAAAGCAAACTCAAGCAAAGAGTAGCTCCTGAAAAAAAAAGGAAAATGAAAAATATTACTACATATAAGACAAACCGATAAAAAATAAACATGCACACACACACACACACACACACACAGAATTTTATGAACAAGGAAGGAGAAATGAATAATAACACCGACCACTAGGCAGCCAAATGGCAGAAATACTACAAACGCCAGTGGGCTTCAAAGCAGCACGAGCAGAAGCCCTCCCCCTTAGCAATTACGACAGTGGCGTGCGCACCGAAAACATGACTCACGGTCAGGAATGTTTTGAGTTTACGGACAATATCAAGGAAGCAAGCAAGAGCAAGCAAGAAACAAGGAAGGAATCAATGGCTGGGGGGTGGGGCGTGAAAGGGGGCAATGTCCAGGCATCAAACAAAACACGAAATGGAAAGAGAAAACGAAAAGGAGCAATACGACCAAATCCCATTTTCCCGTTAGCTGAGTCACATGTAAATACACGAACGCCCTCACGCGCGCTGATCGAACGCTAACGCCCGGTAATTCAGTGTCAAGGACAAAACCAAATCTTTATTCATCCATAATCGCTGGCTGTGTTGAATCAGAGGAAGGGGTGGTGGATGAGGGAGAGGGACTCGGCTCATGTCCACAATGACTCATGTTTTGAACTTTTATTGTGCTTGTTTGGTTGCGATGGGAGAAAAAATTATTACAGTATCTATTACTCCAAGGAACAAGATAGCGATTACGATACAAAATCCTTCCAAGTTGATTTAAAAGCTAAAATATTACTTTCCTTAATCAGCATAGCACAGAAATACTTTAATAATCAAAGAAACAAACATTATCGCTATGAAGACATGAAGATTGAGACGGACACTTGGAAACGAGAGAGAGAGAGAGAGAGAGAGAGAGAGAGAGAGAGAGAGAGAGAGAGAGAGAGAGAGAGAGACTTATATAAATGATAGACAGGGACCTTTAAAATATGAAAGGACACAAGGAATACGAGAAACAAAGAGTACTCTTCATGAAGGATTCCGCCTATATAAAATGACTGAAACGTTTCTTTAAATAAAAAAAAATACAGAATATACTGTCCACATAGAGCTGATTCTGGAAAGTCAAATTATAGTAATTACAAACACAAATGAACACACACACGCACGTGCACACATACAAGTATAAACATTTATAATTCTCTCTATCACATATAAACGTTGGCAGTCGATAATATACCGCCATTACGATATGCAATAAATAAAGAAACATCCTCTAATAATCAGACGAACAGCTGACAATAAGTCGCAGCGCGGGATACGATTATCACTTTCAACAACTTCTTCTTCTTCTTCTTCTTCTTCTTCTTCTTCTTCTTCTTCTTCTTCTTCTTCTTCTTCTTCTTCTTCCCATGACTCAGAGACCTCGTTCTCAACAATCCCAGGGTAGGCAGGACCAAACTGCACTATAAAATATCCGAGCAGAATTGGTAACACGAAGGTCCTAGAAAGAGGAGTAAAAAAAATTCGCCCAAAACATTTCGGAGAATACGGTTCACTGTGTTTACGAATCTCAAGCGGAAGTCAAGTTTCACCTTACACCAGAATTTAGGGAAATTCGATTCCCATTTTATTTTTGAGCGGTGGTAAAAAAAAAAAAAATTCAAAACTAATTAAAATTCTTGACAAGATGCCTTTTGGTTAAAACAAAAAATATCGTTGAAGTAAAAATTCTGAAACTGAAAACGAAAAAAAAAAAAATTAAATGAACCTTTCGGGTACCCGAACAAACATTTGTTGCCCTTTTAGAGAAAATAAAATTCAAAACACTACACCAATACCATGTATGGTATGCTTCGCTTCCGCAATTTCTCAAACGTAGTCACGATACAGCATGACGCATGAATAGCTTTTTAAAGTAACCTATCGATAATACTTTTCAACAACCACGCTAAATGCACGATACTGTCGACAAAACTGTAAAAACTAAGGAATGTTCCAAGTTGAACTAATAACCTGGCGACCGAGATACAAAGAGTAAGTGCAAAAATCAATGCATCCATTCATATCCACCAATTCAACAGCAGAGGGGACCCCCCCCCCACCACAAGCAGCTTGAAAGAATAACATAGAATATCAATGAAGGAAACTTCTGCTGGCAAAAACCTTAAAAACGGAAGGTGACTACACGTCATATTAAATAATGCATGGTCTGAGGAACGACTGGTTCGTTCACCAACATAAAAAAAAAAAGCACCGAAGTTCAGGAAGGTTGTTGTTGTTATTATTATTATTATTATTATTATTATTATTATTATTATTATTATTATTATTATTATCGCCCTACCTAGTTTAATATTACAGTCCTCCTCACTAGCGTTACTGAAAGCAGATAAGGACCTTTTTCCGAATCGATCTGCTTTTAAGCACACGTGTGTGTGTGCGTACACACACACACACACACACACACACACACACACACACACACACATATATATATATATATATATATATATATATATATATATATATATATATATATATATATATATTTACTGCATATTACCCGTGGACAAATTCTGTATAAGGAACCCACAAACTTTGAAAATCTTTGACAATTTATTTAACTTAAAACGATTAGTCTCCATGTTTCAACATAAAATCATTAATAATTAGGTTTATAGGAACAAAGTACAGACATGAGTACGAATAAATGGAAACCATCAACTACTGTACACTTATTGCAGTGAACAGAAATTCCAGAATACAAGTTAATAACAATAGAGATTATTGTTCGTAAACATCGAGTGGCCTGGTCAGCAATATCAATGTCACGGTGTTTTACAACAATAATCTATAATGTTACTACCTCCTATTTTAGAATTCTTATGTTTTACAACAATAATCTATCCTGTTGTTAACCCCTATTTTAGAATCCTTATTTTAGAATTGCTATTCACCGAAGTAACTTATTTCGTCGCAGTTTAAAGTGTACAGTGTTCTCGTATACTGTACTATTTCCACCATTTTCAATTCTACAAGAGGTGGAAGAATTCTCTCTCCAAAAGCTAAGTGAAAGTTCACATTTTTTCCAAAGTATTTAGGTTGGTCCCCATACTGGGGTGGAGAGAAGTGAGAGAAAACAACAAACAGCCTGTAATGTTCAAAATGGGGTGAAACCTTTGATTATTCACATGATTATAAAAATGTGTCGTACAATTATATCTAAATATACCTGAAACGTTGATTGATTTCACCTCGACTAATTGCATTTAAAAGACTGAATGACTTCACAGCTACTGTTTACACTTGAAAAGTGAACCGGCGGCACAGCCGCAATCTTGTTTTACAAAGGTTAACTACGGAGTAACTATTTGTTTTTAAAAGTTTCATTCATAATGAACCTCCAGAGACACTACATCAACCATCAATTTAAATAAACACTGATGCATACATACATAATGTAAAATCCAAACGCAACTAACGACAGCAAAAAATAGATCACTGACTTCCCCCTTGCATAACACAGAGCAGAAACTCTACGGCTTTCCTTTCTTGACATACCTATGGCACGGCGATGAAATCTGACGACTATTCGCCGACTACATGCAGACACCAATCACAGTTAATTGATACGAGCAACAATACACTAAAGAAGCGGACAACTGATTCCCATTATTACAAGTCGTTAGTATGTGTCCGGGACATGCAACGTTGGGAGCGAATTAAGCTTCAAATGGGCCTGTGTCTTTTAATTTTGTGTAAGAGAATTTATTTATCGACAAACAACTTCGTCGAGTTGTTCTGACACGCAATACTTTATAATCAATACAGAATTCAAACCGTTCGCGTATTTATAAGAATATACACTTCAAATTGCATCGAATGGCGATATCAATCAGAAACAGGTTACGAAAGCGCCTAGAATGTAAGTAAAAACAGCACAGTAAGCAAAAAGTCACGAAAAGAAGGCAGCTATACCAGAATGACAACCAAACATAAGGTTTAACTGAGCACACCACAGAAATAACTAAAAGAAAACCTGTCCCTCTTTTTAATGGAAAATTGACGTGCAAAGTCCTGCATGAAAAATTGTCACATTCTTACTGAGATAAGACGAACGTCGGGCTTATGAACGGGAGAACAAGAGTGCTGACAGCGTGAAAAATCTGTACGAGGTGCAAAGAAGGTATCGACAATGAATAGTGCTAATGACAGGCTACTTACGCAGAGACTGTTGCTCCAATGGTCTCGTAGAAGATTGGATAAAACAAGTAAAGAATTACAAGTTTTGTACACTGTACATTCACGAATGTGTCCACGGTGAGTTACTTCTCTTCTTTTAACAAGAATTTGATGCATACAATTAAGGAAATAAAGGACGACATCAAAATTGTACTCACAAGGTCTAGTAAGGAGAATATGCAATTACGGGGGAAAATATCAGTCTTAAGTTTGCAACACGAGCAAGCCAGCAGGAGTCAAGAGTAAGAATGTACGCCGTGACCAATGTTGGTAAGGTTGATGGTCTAATTACAAGGGATTAAAAGGGCACTGGGTATTAAATGCAGCAAATGATCAAAACAGACCAAAAGCGAAGTAACTTTTGCAGAAAATACAGAGTAAAACAACTCAAATTAAAACAAAGTTAGGTTGAATATAACGAAAGGTTTTTTTCAAGCTATTTGTCTATCTATTATCTACACACACATATATATATATATAATACACACACACACACACACACACACACACACACACACATATATATATATATATATATATATATATATATATATATATATATATATATATATATATATATATATATATATATATATATATATATATATATATATATATATATATATATATATATATATATATATCTTGCCTGTTTGTATCACATACCTTTTCCTCTCAGATTCTGAGAATTATAAATTATCCTTTCTATTTTAAGCTACCACTTCAGGATGTGACTGCAAGTCTACTGTCATCTCCACTCAAAGCTGTGGTCCACTGTAACCGTTCTAGATGTATTGTATATGGAATCTTACTTCCATTTGCAATTTCAGTCTACTTACTTTCCAAATCTTCCTCAACCTGTATGCTGTCTGACTAGCCTTTTCTTTTAGTTTTTCACTAAATTCCAACTCGAGAGGTCCTGTGCTGGATATAATTGTTTCTAAAAATCAAAAAGATTTAACATCAATATAATCCTTTCTCCATCTCGAGTTATTTCATCCCTTTGTGCGTGCTCAATCCTCATTATTTCTGTTCCAAGACTTATTTTGAGTCTTGCCTCTGGATGTATCATACATTCTATTAAACAAACTTTGGTCATTTGTCATGCTTTACTGATGAAAATCGTGTCATCTGCATATTCTAAGTCTGTCAAGTTCTATCGGCACTTCAATCTAAACTTTTTATTCCTTCTCCGACATACAGTACATAAACAGCGTATCCTACATATCTGAACACAGCGAATGAACCAGTGCGTTAATCCCATACGCTTATGCGTAGTATAAAATATATATAATACTGTTGAATTTATTCAAAAGCTCCTGTGCCTGTGACAGCAAATACATAAGAAGAATAATAACACATGATTCTATAAACGAAGTTTTTAAAAAAATTACAAAGAAAAACAAATAAGACGATACAGTACTCTGAATATGCAAATACACAGCAGTAAAAACAAAAGAATAAATTAAAAGTTTACGGTATGTGTTGAGCGTCCCAGTTCTTCGCATGACAAATAGACTCATGTCACGTTAAGGTCAACGCCTAATTATAGCACCCAGGTGGTTGCTCCTTATATACATGCACCCCTGACCCATAACCATACCTCGGAGTCCAATCACGTCAGCTACCTCTCTCTCTCTCTCTCTCTCTCTCTCTCTCTCTCTCTCTCTCTCTCTCTCTCTGAGAGTGTCTGTGAGTATGTATGTATGTACACACACACATATATATATATATATATATATATATATATATATATATATATATATATATATATATATATATATATATATATATATATATGTTTATACACACAATTACTTCCCGTCAAAACACCTTAATCATGAAACCTGTACAAACATTAACTTTTCCCTTACTATTATTAATATTATTTGTGTGATAAAAATCCACGATTATAAAGTAGATATATTACTATGTGAAATAAACATCGTCAGTGCTAACGTTAGCATGTAAAACGAGAAGGTAGTTTTCTTATGAATAGTTATTATTATTATTATTATTATTATTATTATTATTATTATTATTATTATTGTTGTTGTCTTGTAATTTTTTCTCTCTGCTTGCTTTCCTAGATCACAGAAACAAGCTGAAATGTTCTTTTCGCCATTACGCTCCCGTAGAGTAGAGCGACTTCATTGATCCTTCTGGCATTCTAATCAGGGCCCCAGAGAGGGCTGCCAAGCTAAGGCACGTTATGTTATTCACTTCTATTACACGTAATGGGATTTTTCTTGACATTCTGTAACATTATTACGGTTATTACAAGTTGTTGCTGTCGTTCTTATATAATTATTAGCATAATTAATGCCGTTATTAGTGCTGTTTTAATAATATTAATACTGATTATTACTACAAATAATAGCAATATCTGCGGTTTTCACAGTACTATTATTAATAATATTATTATTATTATTATTATTATTATTATTATTATTATTGGAGAAGCAAATCCACAGTTATGTCTATGTACTGTACATATATTTAAAGATAAATCAGTACGGATAGCTTTTGATAACTTGTTCCGTTCCCGTTTTGAAATGGGGAACCGAACAAATTCCCGAAAACTATCTATACTGATTTATCTTTAAATATATGTACAGTACATATACATAATTGTGGATTTGCTTCTCCATTTTCAGACTATGCTACTGAGTATTTTTAATTATTATTATTATTGAAAAGAGAAACCCACAAGATTCCTGTGTATAAACTGTTTACTTGTAAACAGCCTCACCACCTTCACATCTCTTGAAAAAGGGTCACAGTTAGGACCTAAAAGTACTCGAGATTAAAGTAATATGTAAATATTTACAAGTAAACAAGTTATACACAGGAATCTTGTGGGTTTCTCTTTCCATCTTCAGAAGAAAACTGAAAGAGGTTCTTGTTTGGTTCATTATTATTATTATTATTATTATTAATTATTATTATTATTATTATTATTATTATTATTATTATTATTATTATTATTATTATTATTAACGATAAGAAGATAATAAAAACAATGCCCCTTCTTCTTATACTTCTCCTCAATGGACCCTTTTTTCCCGACAAGGGAGCGATTAAGGTTCTGATAAAAGGTTGATAAAACTACAGGATGTGAAGTGGGTTCGTTCGGCGTCCATTTTAGCAGTACCAACGAACCCGATAAAACAAATTTGGTAAAACCGTGGGGCGTTCATATGCCAAAGAGCCTTCGGTTCTTCCGTGAATGTAAAACGTATGAAAGGTCAATCGCTTGCATAAAGAGACCGAATATTAAAAAAGGCAAATTTTTCACCTATCAGTCCAAAAGTAGATGGTTTTGATGTATACAATTAAAAGTAAATTACACTTAAAATTACCATTGTTTTTTCAAACAACCAATAGGAAATGGTTTTGATGTAAACAATTAAAAGCAAATTACACTTGAAATTACCATTATTTTTTCATACACAATAGAAAACTATCAATCTAAAAGTTGACTTTTTGAATATTAAATTTTTGTTTAGTCAAACTCATGAGCATTTTCGATTCAACCTACAGTACCCTATCCTTTAGAAGTAGATAATTTAGAATTAAAACTATATTCTATCAAAATGACGACATTCTTCCACTAAAAACAGATGGTTTAGATGTTAACAATAAAAGAGAGAGGTTTTCCGATTCAAAACCACGGGAATTCCGTTTACCCAATAATAACGATGTGGACACTTTTCACCCGAACAAAAATATGTACATTTCTTTTGGCCCATCCACTTAAAAACAGGATCTTCTGTGTTGGCACAAAGCAAGCGCATGCGCGTATGAGTGTTTGTGTTACAGATATAAATGGATACGGACTCTTTTGATTAAGTTGCAAAAAGGTTACTTTCATTCACAGACATCCCAACATAAACGCACTCATCCATCACTGTGACCCTTTTTTCATGTAAAATGATAAAACTCAGCGAATTTAGAAGTTATCTAAAACAGGGTTTACATTTACGGTGTTTTTTTCGCAATTATTTTCAGGAAGGAAGACTGCTAGACCTACGCCCATTTCCACCCTGGTTATCACCAACCCCTGTCTACTTATTATCATATACGCCATTTCACTGCTTAGGTTAACAGAGGCGCCTGGGTTTTAACGGAGCGTCCATAACTCGCTCAGCTCTTCCTAGAAACGAGTCTTTTCAATCACTCATGAAATACAAGAGAAGCTGAAAATTCCACATTCTGGTTGTGAATAGAATGAAGGACGGTCTAACAGGTTTGCACACAAATGTTAAAGTTCGTGCTAACAAAAGAAGGATTACTAAATGCGTAACAAACACACACACACACACACACAAACGAACACTCACAGAGAGAGTAACTGGGATCATCCATGGATTAGCCGATGTCTGGCTTTAACTAAACAGCCATAGAATTTCAGTTCAAAGTAACGCCAAAGTAACATGACATCGTCTTTAACCAACTGGGAATCCTAAAGGGAAATAATTTATCAGCCACCTTTTTCACAACTGGACATTTTGAAACCATTGAAAATAAAATCATCTTTCTTAAAATAAATCTAAACTAAACTCTGTGTGTGTGTGTGTGTGTGTGTGTGTGTGTGTGTGTGTGTGTGTGTGTGTGTGTGTGTGTGTGTGTGTGTGCCAACGAAAATACTTCAATTTCACCTAAAAGGGGAAACTTCCAGGAAGGAGAGAGAGAGAGAGAGAGAGAGAGAGAGAGAGAGAGAGAGAGAGAGGCCATGCCATATGACCTTTTCAAGCGACTCTAAATACCATGCTCCTCCCACGAAGGCGTCCGTAAATATAAACGTTATCATCGATATGAAAGCCACAACCACAACGAAAAACATACAAAAAGAGGAATTTGGGTATACATTCATACACACATGCATACATACGGCCTACATGCAGTCAATGCATCCACATGCACACATACATACATACACATCCCAACTGTTCCGAAGATATTCACGCGTGTACAAAACCAAACGCTAAATTCACTGACGGCCTGATTCATTGTACAAGGCCGAAAAGGAACATACATGAATAATTGATAAGATTTTATTTGATTTATGAATGTTTGGTCTAATGACCCGGCACTACGTAAATAATGATACAAGTTTCATACGGTGAAATCAGGGGCCAGCAACGGCTATGTGCAGTTCTCCACTGAAGAAGGGAATCGTTTGTACTCGCATACAATCGAACAAGCAAAATCCACGCCTACGAGCGGTTTCAGACTAAATGGAAATCCCTGTGTAAACAAAACGCACACGCAAACCAGCAAACACGATCACATAAGAAATAAAAACAATTCATGAATCGGAATAATCACAGAGGCTTTTTCTAAAATAAGGGCCTCAAAAGAGAGTTTTACCGTTTTTCTCTTCACTGTTACTCAAGACAATCTTCCCATTACCTGGATGAAACAGAAGTTTAAACACAGAAATTATGGAAAATGGCTAAACACCAGCAATTTACAATCCCTGCCTCCACGTGGTCATTTCACAATCGTTGCAATAAGGCCGCCATTTCACAATTTGCATGATTGTCGTGACTTTACAATTATTATATCGAATGTGTAATTTGATATAATCCCTGGCACAACACCGGCAGCACTGCATGACCTCTGTGTAAACAGTGTCAATTCGATCCCAAAGTCAGCGTTCTGATCTAACTATTCATTTCAAACAATTATTTCACCATCCCCGCATCCAAATCATTTTTCTCGATCCCTGTGTTTGGACCCTTTCAACACCATCAATTCAAATTCCATGCACCTACACCATCACTCCCAATCTTTGCGTCAACAACATCGTTTCACGATCCCTGAGTCAAGGCTACTGATTCACAATCCATGCGTCAACATCAATTCACGATCCATGCGACAAAATTGCTATTTGACGATCACTGCCTCAATATCGTTATTTGACGATCATCGTCACAACAGCATTATTTGACAATCCCTGCCTCAATATCGCTATCTGACGATCAATGCCTCAGTGTCATTATTTGACGATTACTGCCAACATATTGTTATTTGACACTCAGTGCGACAACATCGTTATTTCATGATCCTTGTGAAAAGCCATCATTTCAAGATCCACAAATCAATCGACAATGACTTCCAAACTTATTAGAAGAACCACGAGCATATAAAAGACGAATACTTCCAAATGACTCTGAACGTGCTGATATTCCAGTGTTACTGACACACGGTAATAAATCATTTGCATAAAATACAACTAAATTTATCCCAAAACATATGTAAATAGTTGATGTCGAGCTTAAAAAAAACCGATTGGTAGGTTCACATACCTACAAAAACTAGTATTAAACAAAAACTTTTACCAATGGTATTACAAAATGGTGGCTTTGTATTTATGTGAAGAAATAATTCTGCAACAGAGATGAAAACGTGCAATAAACACACACACACACACACACACACACACACTCAAAAACCAATGAACACAAAAATCCTGAAAAAAGACATTACGTGATGAAGTAAAACGTAATTAGCAAAGACTATAAACGTGTCACGGAGAAAGACTGTAACACACAGATTAAACTAAACACATGCCATGAAAAAAATAGTAAACAACACTGTCTATCCGTCATAAGAATATTTATAATAACTGCAAGCTTAAACGGCTAGATAAAAACGTCAGCTGCCGGTCAACGATTAATTAAGAGAATACAGTTTGCAACGGAGGACTCAAGGAAGCTCCTGAAACCTAAACCTGACCATGGGCCAGTTCACTGTACACCGTAAAAGAAAGACTACTTTATCTTATAATGAGCGGGAAGGTGCAGGACGGGAAGAAGGGGGGGGGGCTGGCTAGAATCATTTACAGCAACTAGATGTAGAAAGGAATGTTATTAAAAGATATTATGACTTCAAAGTAATTTCGTGACTGCATACTGGTATAAAATACATAAGGAATCTGATGCACAGCATGTCTATGAGCAATTCTCTTTCAGCTTCATTCCCTCTGACGATGGGGGGTGGGGGGGGGGACAGCGGTCCTCGTTAAGCGTGAGTGTTTCAAACGTAATTTTAATAACAATACACCATAAGAGTGAACACAACAGAAATGGATCCCATGGATTATCATGATCATTAACTTTATTATAATGTAGCTGTATCGTAAGCTTTGTGGTAACAGCTGAGAGACCGTGTTAACAAACATTTCATTCAAGCTAATGATGCTCCAATAATGCCTACAAACATCAATAACTTACATAATAAACTTACAATAGTGAAATACAAGGCACGTTAGACAGCGAAAACTTCAACAGCAAGAAAAGTTATTGACGACAGTAATGAAACATTAATTATATACACTGAACACCCGCGGTTGTGGAACATAGATTCGACATCGATCCAAAAAAACAAAATAAATATTCACAAAACATGATACGCAACAAATACAGTACACTATAATCACACGAGAACATTACCTCTGCCTGCATCCCTTTTTAAAAGCTATTCACTAGAGCAAGCAGCCCAGACACGAGCCATACCTGGAAAAGAAAAGGGAGAGCATTAAGACACGAAGTGCGTAAATGTGAGTATCTTTACGTCTGCACACACATACCGCAGATGCGTGCGTGTTGTCTGAATAATGAATGTGCCAGTGTCTACGTGCACTGCATTTATATTCGCACAAAAAGGTCTGTCAGTTTAAAAGGATACACTTTACGATTACATGGATCTTTCACTGTTCAGAAGAAGAATAACTGTAGTTACTTACGCAGAAATATATATGAATACATATGTACTTGTTAATATCATAAATCTGAGTGTCTCATTTTATACGTATAAGAGCTTAAGTACACCAAACGTCACAGATTTCCTCATGTATCTTTTTATACGGACATCTATACATACGCACACAAGTACGACTGAACATTACAAAACTTGTATGTATATCGTCTTATTCGCGTAAGCTCAAAGGTGCGTCAGAATGTTAGAGACTTGTTCGTATGTGTAACACAACGTAAACGTACGCACACAAATACATATGAATGTTGCGAACAAGAATATGAATCTCTATCTTTAACAGATATATAGATATATATATATATATATATATATATATATATATATATATATATATATATATATATATATATATAAATATAAAGAAACAAAAACAAAAAACACGCGTTTTAACAGACATACATACTACAAACAACAGCGCGTTTACATTGAAAGCAAGTGCAAAAATACATACGCACGCGCGCACACGCTAAAGTTCACTAGATTGAAGGTCACGGACTTAAACAGTAGCATACAAAGGGTTGGGACTGCGTGCCGGCATGGCATGCGAGTTATGAAAATGAATTGTACGAAGGAAGGAAAATTGATTCTTGTCTACCTCTTCCTCCATTCACATTGGAACCATTTTTTCTTTTTTCTTTTTCTCGTTCTCTGCAATCCAAAAATTTCTGGTAACGACAACTGGTATGAAGAAAGAATTTTAGGATGTATGAAGTCAACATAAAACTCTATAGTAATAAAATCGACCACTACTCCTACTGGTGCGAGATTTGAACGTAATTAATAATAATAAACACCGTACTTCAACTATTATCGCTACTAAAGCAACTATTTCATCATAATCAAAGCAGAACTGATAACAATTTTGATATAGTGATTATGATGTAGTTACTGTATCAATGATAACCGTTGATGATGATGATGATGATGATGATGATGATGATGATGATGATTATTGCATTCAGCTACTTTTCGCCCTTCGCAGTCGTAGAAAAATAAGGTAGAAAATTATTATTATTATTATTATTATTATTATTATTATTATTATTATTGCAGTCAGCTACTTTTCGCCATTCGCAGTCGTAGAAAAATATAGGTAGAAAATTATTATTATTATATATTATTATACTGCAGTCAGCTACTTTTCGCCCTTCGCAGTCGTTGGAGAATATAGCTGGAATTTGACATCAGCTGTTATTACTGCTATCTCAGCTACTTTTTCCCTCATTACCAGCACCAACAGTTAATGACAGTAATAGATTTTTTACTGCTACGCTTATTACTGCCATAGCAGTATCCGTTACATGTTGATACTGGGTTCCAGAAAAAAAAAACCTAAAATGTGAATGGAGGAAGAAGTAGATGAGAATCAATTACTGATATCATCATCTTTGCCAATTATATTAGCGGAGTTACTATTAACGTCATCCGTATTAGGGACAACTTAGGCCTAAGAAACGCTATACCAAAAGCCTACAGTATTGCTGACGTCAATTCGGTGCCTGAGGAACAAAGAATGCCCAATAACAAAGCTAAAAATAAAATCGAGTAGGGGTTGGACGATCAGCCACAGAGGAAGAGAGGAGAAAGATGCGTAAAGGGAACGAAAATAAGACAAAATAAAGAGAAATGTGGAAAAATAGAATACAAAAATATGGAAAGATGGAATATGATAGTAAAACTGCTTATATAGGGAATGTAGAAATGGTATAAGAATGTAACCACATATAAATAAATGTGTTACGCTCTCTGTATGACGGTGTGTTGTTCCAGAAAAAGATACAACCGTCATTCCTGCATTCATAATATAACATGAATCGTGGATGAAGCACCAACCGCAGAGAGAGGCCACATCAGCAGCAAGTCGAATACCGCTACACACACTGTCCCCTCACTCTACCTCGAACTCCAAATTTTCCTAAATATTTAGAACCTTTCGTTCTAATACTTCTCTCATATAATCTGTCCAGCCTTTTCTGGGTCTTCTGCCATGTCTCCTTCCCCCAAATCCCCCCTCCCAACACTTCCGATTTATACATCCTTTTACCATCCTCGAATTATACACCCTTTTACCATCCTCTCTGAAGGGAGAAGAAATTACTTACATAAAATATCAACTTGTCATTGTCACCAAAGCGTTATGCGATACAATGGCCAACGCAAAATATTCTTAAACCATTAATTTCCCCCTATTTTGGGACGTGTTCTCTACTAAAAATCTTGAAATCCTAAATGGGAAATTCCAGTTTCGGTAAATGTCACAAAAACGGTGACATGTAATCCTCAACATGTCCCTCTGGGATGAACACCTTGCTCCCCCCGTGCCCTCTTGGCTCTGATTGGACCCCACCACAGTCGACTAAATACCAGGTACAAAATTCACTACTAAGGTCAACATGGGAAATAATACTTATCAGGAAACGGACACGAACGTGATTTCCCGTACTGGGCAAGGCTCGGGTCTTTCGTTGGTGAGGTGAGGTCATTTTCCTCTAAGAAAAATATACTACAAAATAACTAATAAGTAACTGTAGGATTTGCTTTTTCTGACGAAAAGAAAAAAGAAGAAAAAGCAATAAAGACTCTTCAAAAGGACAGAATCAATTCATGTAAATGAATGGATTAAAAGTTGAAGGAAAAATTCAAATTCAAAGGGAAAAATAGAATGAAACGGGAAAAACAGTCATTTCGAAGGAATGACAAATTATGGAATTTAAAGAAATTCTGTTCAACAGAAAGAAAAATATGGTATTTAAAGGAAAAGAAACAATTCAAGGCCTTAGGGCTACGCCAATTTAATGGTAAAATTTTACTTCGAAATTTAAGGGTAGAGAATCCATTTAAAATAACTAAAAATCAACACAGTTAAAGATAAAGAACCAATTCTCCTGGAAGAAGCATAAGAAAAATCAAAAGAAAAGGTTTCCTTCAAAGGAATCAATGGAACGAAAGTTCACGGAAAAGAACCAACTGGAAGGAACACAAACTATGCCCCTGAAAGGAAATAATTAATTCAGTTGCAAGGATATTTAAAAATAAAAAGGAAAGGCCTCAGTTCAATGTACAGAGCGAGTTTCATTTTAAAGAAGTAAACTGAAGAAAATTCAACCTACCTATTCTTTCATACTTTTGAAGCAGAGTCAAAGACACACACACACACACTCAAACAAACAAACAAACAAACACACACACACACACACACACACACACACACACACACACACACACACACACGCAACGTAACACCCCCGCACTCAGCAGGTAACAAAGGCCGAAGACAGTAATTTGAACTGACAGTCCAGAAACCGCTTCTGTCTGTCATTCATCCATCGGGATAAAAATAATCTTTTCCCTCTCTCCCTTTCTTCCTTGTGTTCCATTTTCTTTCATTATAATATGTTACTTTTTGTTTTAGTTCTTCTTAGTAAATATCATTCCTCAGTGACACCACATTCCATTTAGTTCTGGATTTTCACAGTTTATATTTATTTTCTACTTCCTCCTATTTTTCCCCTGTTTTCAAAAGTCCAGCGCACTCTGCTGAAGTTAGCAGTGACTTGGGGTACCAGGTTATTAGAAGACAGTTGTGGGTAGCCACTGAGACGGAAAAAGAGAAAAGAAAAAACTAGATGCAAGTGTTCATTGCTCGTCTGATGTTCGTACATAAACACAAATACAACTACACACACACACACATACATACATGCGTTGCCAACGTGAAAAAAGCAAGTTGCTAGTACTACGTTCGTTCCTTAACGGGTTAATCAAGCATGATCCCTCTGACAGACCTTCCGCAACAACCGCTTCCTTACTTTTATTGGACTTCGCTAGAACACGCCTTCTACCCTTTTTTTTTTTTTTCATAAATTTCATATGCTCTTTGGAAATGAAGTATAGGTTGCAAGTGATTATTCAAATGGAAGGGCATTAACGCCTACGAAGAGAGAAAGTGTTCACTTGCAGCTCAGCAGGCGGTAGGACGGGAGCGGTCAATGGACCTAGCAATTATCTTCAGTTTAGTGCTGCACCTATGGGCCAAAGAGCCCATTCAAAATATATAATAAATAAATATATATATATATATATATACATATGTGTGTGTATGTATGTATATATATATATATATATATATATATATATATATATATATATATATATATATACATATACACATCATTGTGTGCGTGTGTATCAGATATTTGCAAGACACACAATACCAAACGAATTATGCAACGCAGTATTAAATCACAAATGGCACGCACTTTCTGCAATAAGAATGCAATAAAAACAAACGATTTAGACATGCTCCGCTGCCTTGCTCGGGTACCTGTCTGCGGTGACCTTGAAAAGTACACAGGGTATAAAAAAAAAACACTGGGTATAAAAAACTAATTGTCTGACTCTGAACCATTAATAACATCCGACTGATCATGAAGGGTATAAAAATAGACAAAAAAGCATCAAAGGGATGAAATATACAAAACTGTATAGACATACGTTTGTTGTTCCTTTAGTTCCAAACATATATAATAAAAAAAAATAGTGCAACACCTGGAAGCAATACAAAAATAGTCAAAATGGCAAGGTGATATGAACTAGGTATTTTTCGGGGGGCCAATTTAGTGAGCATCAAGTGTTTTACGGTCAACTTTATCATCATCATCATCATCATCATCCGTTAATTTGCAGGAACCGTCAAGAGGACAATCATTTATGCTTGCTTTAAGTAATTAGGCTATCTATGTAGCCTACATGGCGTTACCCTTAGAAGGGCAGGTCCAGAAGATTTTCTCTTCCATACCTCAGAAAACAGCAAGGAGTAAGAAAGCAGCAAATGGAAGGAGTAATAACTTCGGATGGAAGGATGAGAGGAGAGTCACAAAGCAGGTGAAGTAAGAAAGTAGCATAAAATGTACAAAAATAAAGAGAAAACCACAAGTTTCTTTGAAGGCTCAGACTGGAATTTGTGAAAGATTGGTCTAAAACAATCATCCTTTATAAAAGTGATAAGTGGACGGTGCCTGTGAGTTAAAATGCAAAAAATTAAGGTTGAAGCTGTAGAGATGAACTGCTTGCACAGCATAATCTATAGTGTAACAAGAACTAAAAGGTTGAGAAATGTGGTGGAACACAGAAGAAATAGCAACAAGGTTAGCGCTAGTAGAAATGTTTTGAGATGGTTCGGTCATGTGGAAAGACTGGATGACAAGAGGTTGGTGAACAGAAGTGTAATTCTGAAGTGCCAGGAAGAAGAAAGAGAGGAAAACCTAGGAAGTGTTGGTTGTTGGCAACGAAGGGCCCTAATTATTCAAGAAGTGCGACAGTGGGTACAAGATAAGAATCAAATGGTGAACATGTGTACGGGATTCGACACTCTGGTGATGTGTCTTCCATGCAGGTGTATGGAACAGATAAGAAAGTGTCCGTTTTCTACACAGGTGGTTAAAACACTTTTCAGCAGCTGAAGTCTGATATAGAAGTTACCATTGTCACGATTTTTTTTTATACAGCCACCAATCCCGTTATATATCGAAACGGATTAATGTTGAAAAAAAAATGAGCATATTTTAGCAAACATAAACTCTAAAATTAATTTTCTTCGAACCACAATGAAATGTACTGATGTAAACATCACCATTTCCAACAGCACAGGAGCACATGAAAAAACAAATGAAGTGTTGATACAATAAATCACGCTCCAAATCTTTCTGGACACAGAATAAGAGAACAGAAAAATGGAAAGTGAAAATCGAATCAGCTTAAAGGGACAAAGTCTAAAAGTATGTTGTTTCATAACTTCCTGTTTCTAAGCCACTTGCCCTCAAAACCCGCCCCCCTTTCAAGGGAATGGATGAATCGCCACCACTGCGCATCCTGGCCCACCAAAAACAAACCCTTGTTTGAGCCGATTCGTACTTCGCATCTCTCTCTCTCTCTCTCTCTCTCTCCCCACCACGTCCTGTATTCTATCTCTTATTTTTTTCTTGTTTCTGCATACTTACTCTATTGCTCAAATCAATCATTATTATTAATAATAATATGTGTCAAACTACGAACAACAAAGAATGTTAAGTTCTCAAATTCATTACCCTAAGGAACTGACTCATTTACAGTATAAAATATAATCATCTAAAGTTTTAAGCCTCACACATGTTTTCAGCAACTAAGCTTCGCATATCAGATATCGTAAGGTGTTTAGATTACAATACTTCATCATCAGATATGAGAGTACAAAAATAGTCGTCATAAGGTGTCAAACTATCCAATGTTCATTCTCTCTGTAATTTTGCACGTTGATCAAGAATAATGTAGCACCCCCCCCAACGACTTATGAAACAAAACAATCCAGATTTAGCCACAATTTATCTCTGTATATTTTGAGATCACTGGAAGCCGAAAGTGTCGTTGTTCTATGCTCAAAGGAGTTTACCCTCTTGAGGATTTCCTTTTATCTCATTTCTTGGAACCAAAGCGTCACGGATTGACGGTTTGATTGACTGATTTATGGTTACTAACACTGGCGTCCCAACATCTAGATTATTGACGCCTCGCGGATTGACGGAACAACAGACGGGTGCGATAAGCGTACTTCTATCTCACTTATCCCTGACGACAGAAAACCAACGCAGAAAAGTGAAGGTTACTAAAAACATGTACAAGGGACAGGTGGGAAAACAATATTCCTGTAACACCTTTTTGAGATAATTTCGTAACCTGCACCGAGAGAGAGAGAGAGAGAGAGAGAGAGAGAGAGAGAGAGAGAGAGAGAGAGAGAGAGGAAATTCCTTGATCCAAGACTAAATGATCCATTAATGAAACCTGACATCGCAACGAATATGGTCATCCAAGCAACCAGTCTCAGACACAAAAAGTTCTAAAACCTTTGACATAAAGAGTAGACAAACCACAGCAATGAGGTGCACTAGGCAGGACTAAACAGCGCGACGCAATGGACCGAAACAAGTAAGGTGAAAAGTCATTAAATTTATATAAAGGGAATAAAAAGCAATCCAAGAATGGTGCCAAAACAATGACGACTGTGCGAACAAAATACCAAAGGTACAAAATTAGAATACTAGTTAACGACATATAAATAAAGATATTGCGAGGTATGTATGTATGTATGTATGTGTATCAAACAGTGCAATTCATACAATGAATACAAATCAATTTATGCATCAATACCCTTGCAAGATCGTGTATAAGCAAGCGGCATTTAAAGACTACAGCCAACAAGCAGCATCGACGGCTAGCGACTTTATAAAATGCTGGTCATGACGCTATAGGTAGAGGCGATGATGATGCTGATGATGATGATGATGATGATGATGACGGTAATGACGACGATAGATATGATGCTGATGGGGGATAGGGATGGGGAGGAACGGAGGGAAGGAGAGGAAAGGAGGGGGAGAGTTGTGGGGGGTTGTAGAAGAGAGGAGTGGCGAGCAAAGGGGTGATGCAAGAATTAAAGCTGAGATCTTTGCCTGGCTGTAAGCTTGTTCTCTCTCTCTCTCTTCTCTCTCTCTCTCTCTCTCTCTCTCTCTCTCTCTCTCTCTCTCTCTCTCTCATCTAAAACCTGTTCACCTAAAAGACAAAGCGGCTAAGCAAACCCAAACATCTAGAACATACCCATGGAGAAAAACAAAGAAACACTTACTAAAACAAAACAAACATTCAATGAGAGTAGGTGATGGTGGAGGGAGGGAGGGAGCGGTAAGGGATGGAGGAGGAGGAGGAGGAGGAGGAGGTTAGGGACAGAAGGAGGGGTTACTGTACCCACTTTCTGCATGCCAGCACCAAGGAAATGCGAGAGGGAAGGAGACAGAATCTGTTAATACTGTCGGGCTTAATACTGCCTATGGTCTATCGCATTCCTTTACTACAAACATTCATAGGTTCTAATAATAAGATCCATCAAATGCTACATTATAATACTAACACTAATAATGCCGCTTCTCAATTATAACACCACCAGATATAACCACTTCTACTACCGTATTGCTACTCCTTATTGCAGTTGCTCCTCTTTCTCAACAATCACAAGCGCTGCTGCCGCTGCTGCCAACCAACATTAAGAACCACTATTCCTACTACTAAAGCAGCTACCAAAAATGAATACCCCTATTAGGAGAGGACTTAACCTATACGATCCTCGCTACCATGATACAACAACACATTAATGAGCGAAAAGACCAGCAACGTATTTACGTCATTTACAAAATCATATATAATTATGAAGCCAGGAAATAAATCCTACCAAACAATGGCTGTGAATAGTGAATTGCCTATGACAAAAAAAAAAAAATCTGATGAGACAAGACAAAACTTTTATTTCCACGTATAATTCTGTCATAATAAATTACCGATAACGACCCAATTTCAGTTTCGCTCACAAAACACCCTATTTTTCCTTGACAGAGGTTTCATCATTCTTATTCATCGACAGAATATTTACTGTGTTTCAAATATTTTACATAAAACTTTCATCCATGGCTCTATGTGCCTAAACAATTTTTTTTCCCAACCCTATCCCGCAACTAATCAAGTTTATTTTTTACACATTTGTGTTCACAACAAATTATCTTCTACACCTTTTAGACTTTTTAGACCTTTTAACAATATATCATCTAAAACCTGACTTCTTCCTATTCATATAATTATACAACCCTCTTCCCCAACTAATTAACTGATGACCGCAACCTTAATGACAAAATGCTTGACTGAAAAATCCCAGGCCTTATTTTGCTTTCACAACGAACAACTTCATATACGACTCAACTAAATAACGTTAGAACTTTCCCCTCTATTTCAGTGAAGGTACCCTGCCCTTTTTCACACTAATACTCGTAATCACACATAAACATGGTTTTCTGCTGAAATTTAAAATTCAAGCATAGAGTGCTTTGGGTAATTTCCTTTGCCTCCATTTTTTCCTATCATTAATGGCTACGAGACTTTCATTCATTTTCTCTCTTCACATGTGTGTGTGTGTGTGTGTGTGCGTGTGTGTGTGTGATCGGTAGCATTCTCGCCTTCCAAGAGAAATTAAGAGAATTAAGTACTACCTAAATGCCTGTGGTGCTTGCAACTAGAGTTGACAAGAATTCCTGAGAACAAAAAACCTAGCAACTTTGGCATCGACCCTCTCTGTTTTATATATATTTTATATATATATATATATATATATATATATATATATATATATATATATATATATATATATATATATATATATATAAAGACAAATCCAGTCTGCTAAGTAAAGGACAATAAGTCGAAAGGCCTTGCAGCACTCCACTGTTTCTCTTTCCTTCATGGATTTTATATATTTATATATATATATATATATCCATCATATATTCCATATATTTATGATTCAGTTATACATCACGTTCATATTTTCGTGATTCAGTTATACATACACGCACACATATATACATACAGGCACACACACAGACATACATATATGTATGTGTGTGTGTGTGTGTGTGTAAATGGTTACACAGAATCCCCGCCTCCATTCTCGAGGAACGCCAGGAAGAACTTCCACGGAAACCTTGCTTCCGAGAAACGAGGATATGAATGCGAGACAATTCTTGGGATTTCTCCTGAGCACATTCTATATTGGACGTTTTACCCTGAAATTTAATCAAGAAATTATTATTATTTTTTTTTTTTTTTGAGGGAAGATGAACTGGAAAGGCGAACGAGAAATCTAATCAAGATGACACTTCAACGAGAGGCTCTTTTATATTCTCCAGACAACAACAACAACAACAAAGTACTGCTACTACTACTACTACTACTACTACTACTACTACTACTAATAATAATAATAATAATAATAATAATAATAATAATAATAATCAATTTTTACGGTCCATATAGAGCTTCTACAGCAGCACATATCTAAATGGCGATTTTATTTTATTCGAACACAGCACCTCCACTACCACTGCCCTCAACATCAACATTAATACCAATAAATCCGTATAATTCACTTTACAATCTTCGCGAATCCCTGGAGAAGCAATCACCTTCATTACCTATAACTACCACGGGTAAAATCAGCTACACTTAAAGCATGTCGTTCATAGATGAAAAAATGAATATCATCAAAATCATCACAACACATCGGTAAACAATGTCATCATCACATAATTACCACAGCACCACCATTCAAAGTTATCACAGCAACGCCGCCTCCATTGCACGTTATTGTTATTAACTCCATTAACAGTCATAACCACCACAATTATCATCATCACTATACCAACCGTTACCCAGTCTCCATTATGACCAACAGTCGTCAACACCAACATCCTCGCAAAAAAATTAAAACAAAATTGCGCCCATCATCACACTGTCCTCATTACCAGCATCATAGGTATATATCCAAACTTTACCATCCAATCACCGTCACCATACAAGGATCATCATCACATTCAAGGTGATCATCACCCACGCCAACTCATATCATCATTACCACCACAAAACTTTTCAGTCTTCAGATAAACACCGAAAATATCTAAACACGTCGTAACTATAAATAGAGTTTTCTCCTTCACTGGAAAGAATAGGACAATGTAAAAGTGGAGATATGATTCTGCGAATGTCTTTAAATTTAGAATTACGTGATACCTCATACGATTCACTCTTAAAAAAAACGTAATCATGATGTGAATACATGCTGTTTATTGCAGAATTCATTTGAAGAGAGAGAGAGAGAGAGAGAGAGAGAGAGAGAGAGAGAGAGAGGAGAGAGAGAGGGGCAGGGGGTGGGAATCCATGTACAAAGGGGGAAAATAGAATAGGAAAAACACAGACACGTGATATTAAGGACGACAATACTAACAGGTTTTTACGTCGGAAATCAAATAACTTGCGAAAGGACTTAGCAGAGAAAGAAGATTGGGAAGAAGTAAAATGGAGTAATGATAATGATTAAGATAATGATGATGAAGCTAATGATATAACGATGAAGATGAAACTGGAATTTAGACCCAGAAACCAAAGGCAAGAGGGGTATCATTAAGAAACGTCGTTTATTATAATGATCCTGATGCCAAAGTAGAGAGTGAAGAACAGAGAGAGAGAGAGAGAGAGAGAGAGAGAGAGAGAGAGAGAGAGAGAGAGGGGGAATAATTAAACACTGCCAATTAAGTTGATGATTCTAACTACATTTTGTGACAACGAAGACTAAAAAGTGACGATGCAAGAGAAATGTAGATGAGAGAGAGAGAGAGAGAGAGAGAGAGAGAGAGAGAGAGAGAGAGCAGCAAAAATAACAAAGAGGTACACATTATTAAACAAATGAAGATTATGCTGACTCTTGATAACGACGAAGATGATATCGAAGTCTGAAAGTAATGACGTACAGCGCTAAGAGAGAGAGAGAGAGAGAGAGAGAGAGAGAACCAAGCAGGATATTTTTATCCTGTGAGCTGGCGTAACCTTGGAACTGTCGATGGGGTTTGGGGAGATACCTGTACTCTGGGGTTGGGTGAGGGGATCCATGAGTCGGAGGGGGTTTGGACAGACAGCCTCTGGGCAGAGGAGTAGAGAGCAGGAGGGAGGGAGGGGGGAGGGGACGGCATAGAAGGGAGAGGTGGAAGCGACAGGAGAGCGAGAGAGAAGCGGGAAAAAAGAAAAAAAAAATTGCTTCAGCAAACGTATCGCCTCTTTTAGGCCATTCTTACATCTGCATGATGTTTTTTTTTTGTGTTCTACTGCTTTACTACCGTTATTATTATCATATGTATTCTTAATACAACTTCTATTATTACCATTAATGCAGAAGTTTATGATGTTATGATGAATGCAACACTAACTTTTCAACATTAGTTGGAAACATTTTATTTTTTCTATATATTGACTAAATATAGTGTCTCAGCTTTTGATATTCTTCAGAAGCCAAACTCCAAATACGATTTCGAAAGGTTATGTCAAACCGGAATTATCACCTCTCTTGGTCACTATATCAGGACAAAATGAAAAAGGAACAGCATCCTCATGTAATCAAAATTTGCGTTATAAATTAAATTTTTTATAAAGCAATTCTAACATTTCAGGAGTTGGAAGCATTTCAAAGACGATGTTGAAAAGAGAAGAGAGAGAGAGAGAGAGAGAGAGAGAGAGAGAGAGAGAATGTTAACCAAGCGGTCAATAGCACGTCGATAAAGTAGGTTCATAAGGGCGTTTCTCCTCCGGAAAATAAATGGGTCATCAACCTTGATGTCGACGCCACAGGGCTAGCCTTATGTAACCTGCAAAGGACACCCAGATACTACGAGAGAGAGAGAGAGAGAGAGAGAGAGAGAGAGAGAGAGAGAGAGAGAGAGAGAGAGAGAGAGAGAGTGGCCTTGGAGAGATGCGCTGCTGTATCTTGAAATTACCAGTACAGTGGTGCAAGTCATAGGCGCCTAATTACCATAACGTTAAACCTAATGAATCTTGAGCTACAGTCTACATTCTCCCTCGAATGCAGACACGCATAGCTTGCGCAAAGCTCGATGCTCTACGTATTACAGGTTCACCTTCCTTACATACATACATACATACACATATATATGTGTGTGTATAATGCGATTGTCCTTATTATAATCAGAGCGATCAAATAAGAAAGGTTTCAACCAATCTACGAATAACTGTGCTAATTATCAAATGTCCGTATTTATTCTTAAAGTGCGTGTGTGTCTGCATGAGTGCGTGTATATTAATGAGAGAGAGAGAGAGAGAGAGAGAGAGAGAGAGAGAGAGAGAGAGGTGCGTTAGGCTTCTTGAAGATCTACCAATTCGAAAATGCGAAATTCTACTTTTCATATAACTTCTGATTTAAGGTATTAACAAAATCCACAATAACAACAAGAAAACCAGACTGCCCATCCTGTTTTTACCCACACGGACACTGACACAGACAGAGACACACATATATACAGTATAAACACACACACACCACATGTATATAGATATAGATATATGACTTGACTTCTCTTACAAATTTTTTAGTGCTGAGTAATGACGAGGCTTCAATGCGTAGCACCCGATTTCTCTCCTTATTTCAGGGTATAAGGTTAGCGAGTTACGTAAGGACTTCTCTGTATACGAGTATTCCAGCAACTTTCCAATTTCCCTCCTTTTCTCTCTTGTACATTCAGGTTACCGTACTGACTCGCGTAATGACTTTTTCCGTCACTAACCTCTGGAGATCCTTGAATACTTTGTATTTCCCCAAAATTTATCTTACGCTATTCACGAAATTTATCCTGCCTGAATAATATCAAAGCGGGTCTTACCTATATTTTCATCTGCTCTATAACTTTTCCTTGTTAATCTCCGTTCTGAACATTTAACTTTCCTACAAACCACAACTACCATTTCACATTCAATGGAACGGGACATTCAAATAAAACTGTAATTTGGAAAATCCTGCGCATTTGTATCAATAGGGCATAGGCTATGTACAGTGAAGGTATATTCATAGTTAAAGTCGTCCATTCTAGAAGGGTGAAGGGAAAGTCCTCTAGAAATAACCTAGGAAATGACGGCATAGCCCCTTAGAAATAGTTTTAGTCCCCTATTCTAGAAATATGATGACAAGATCCTCTAGAAATATTATCGAAAAATTGAAAACAGTCCACCCAAAATAGTCGAAAAAAAGATTGTCTCCATTCTAGAAAAATGAAGGCAAGATCCTCCCTTCTAGATCCACGTATTTCATAAAAGAAAAACTACCTTTGGTTTCAACGCATATTCGATAATTAAACAGGAACAAAATACTTAGGAAAATGAGAACAACGTAAAAACACTCTCCAAATGATAACTTTCCTAAAATAGTACCCCATCCCAAGGCCCAAAACAAGAGAAACCACACAAGTCTGAAAATTTGAAATATGTATGTATGTATGTATGTGTATGTATATATAATATATATATGTGTATATGTATGTGTATATATATATATATATATATATATATATATATATATATGTGTATATATATATACATACATACATACATATACTGTATAACTTCCTAAACGACTACTTTAAGAACAAAGCGAAAATCTCTGCGTTACTGACCCTATCAGTTGTCATGGCAAATAACCTACAATCCAACGATCAATAAAAAAAAAAAGAAAACAAACAAAATACCAGTCCTCATTTCTCGGTAAAGAGGAACCTCCCTGGAACCCGTTCCAGATTCCCAGGATTGCTCGTACAATCTTTCAACGGTCCTAGAACTGTCACTTCCCAGACCGGAATAGGGTCAGCGGTCTCTCTCATCGACGATCAAGCACGGATGAGCGCGTCATTAACCAAGCAATGTTACAACTGAAAGAGGTACTAATCTGAGAAGAAAACGAGATGAGGGAACTATGACATTGTGAAAAAGAGGCACGAGAAGAAGACAGAAAAAAAAAAAAAAAAGCGAGAGTCGAGGAACTTTTGACTAAACTACGACCTGAGAAAGCTACGAGTTCGAGCACAGATCGGGTTGAGTGTACCAAGATCTTTTAGCTAGTTAAGAGTGAACTTGAGAAAAGCAAGAGATGAGTGTGTTCAGAAAGGTATGCGTTAAGAGAAGTCCCACAGTAGCCTAATGGCAGAACTACCATTTTGCGAGAAGTGTGAAAAATGATAATCACGACGTCGAGAAACTTACAGGTAAAAGAGAATCGTGACTGAGAAAAGTATGGGCTAAAAGAATTACGAGGTTACCCAAGACCTACTGGAGGTTATTGGTTAGACTTCAGAAAGGGATGCCATTCTGGATTTTCAGAATAGGGTTCATATCTTTGGAATTATACTATGAGCATTATAACCTACAGGTATACAATAGAGTAAGTTACAACTTAAGAAAGACAAGTTCGCCCTCGTATCCTCTCAGAGGCAGTGGTCATATTCGCAAGAAACAGCTTCCGGATGTAAACAATTAATCTGGATTAAAAAGGGGAAAACGCACTAAGTCTCGATAAATTTTACACAACATCCACTATATGCTCCGTAAATACTTTCAAAACTTTACATGGGCATTAAAATGTTAGAAAACTGGCATTAAATTAAATCTTTTGAAGCAAACGAGCTGGCCAAACAAGTATAAATTTGTTATTTGGTTTGCACGCAACTTTCCTACGCTTACTATGATCTTTCTTTTCGTGAATGAGGGTGACAATGAAATAAATGCTAATTAATAATGTAGAGCATTTAGCAAAAAGCAAATGCTTATTACCATATCCCAAAACGGCCACGACAGTGCAAGAGCTTAAGGATTAATTTTAAACTGCTTCTTAAGAATAGATACTAAAAAAAAAAGGAATTCTAAGCTGTGTGTATATGTATATATATATATATATATATATATATATATATATATATATATATATATATATATATATATATATATATATATATATATATATATATATATATATATATATATATATATGACATATACTCTGACATGTAAACTTGAACGGTGGGAAACAAACACAGTATTAAATACAAATTTTAGCCAGTTTTGTGACACTAATATTATAGCTCGTCAAAGAACAATTCACAGGTTGAAAAACTCTCTCTCAATATATATATATATATATATATATATATATATATATATATATATATATATATATATATATATATATATATATATATATATATATATATAATATATTACACATATACACATACATACATGCAAACATATATATTATATATATATATACATACATACACACAAACACACACACACACACACACACACACATATATATATATATATATATATATATATATATATATATATATATATATATATATATATATATATATATATATATCACACATACAAACTGACTGCGTCAACTGGTATTTATTTCGGCCCTAACAGTTCCACCTCTTTATTTCTTGGAAATGCCAGCCTAAACTGAGACCCACATGCAGAAATAGAAGCAAATTAAGACCACATTGAATTCTGGTGAATGAAATACGGCGAACCCATCACAACACATCGATTTCCAAACGTCATGAATGAAATGCCATTTTACTCTGGTCCTCTGTACTTCCATACCTTTTGCTGAGATAAGATTTGATAAAAAGATAAGGTCAAACAATCTTCAAACTAATAAAAACGAAAATACGAACGCTGAAACCAAACAGAATAATAATTTGGAGTTCGAAAATCACCTTTGTAAATGGAAGCAGTGCAAAGGGTCAGTGGGTTTCAGACCCAAGATTTGATGTAGCTGGAATTATTCGGTGAAATCACAACGTTTTATGTCCGTCTGACATGCAACCTGCATACCCACGGCTCTGCAAGATCATTCCACGTCTATAGGTGGTCTGCAACATCAAACGCCAACTGTTTACCTATTTTAGTTTGCTTTTATCACAACTATTCCCCCTTCCATCTTGTGACGTAAAAGTTCTTCGCATATGAAAAACGTCTGCAGAGGTATGTTTGTCTGTTGGCATTTTACACGATTCTTCCCAACCATGCCCGCTAGATTCTCAAACATTCGCTGTAAATGTTTGTTAGAATTCAGATCATTCTGTTTCCTGGATTCAAGACCATTACGCATTTTGTTTGCAAGACTGAAGCAAACTACCGCAATTTCTTTGCCGAAACCGGGGTAATAAGCGCTTGGATAACAGTTATTGGCTGCGGGAGAGAATAATTTCTGTCTGGGTGACGTGTATTCTTCCAGGTATAAAATCTGTGTACCCAATTCCTTCGGGAAGCTTAAAGAGAACTGATAGGCAATAAACATGGAAGTCTCGCAGACAGTAATAATTCCTCTGGTGCTTAAACCACAATACCAGGAGAAACTGATCCCACTGTTTAGTTTATATTATCATCATCTAAGATACTAAAAACTACAAGTTTGGAATTTTTCTTCCAGTACAATCATGTGCATACATTTACACTGAAATTTTCTCTCCCTACAGACTGACGCATGTGGGCAGTGCTGTGTAAAATGTTTAAAACCATGGTCAACTATATTCAAGATTCCTCTCTTGAAAATCACAGAATGGACCCTTTAATGTGAACTGTACCACATGCAAAATAAAAGAGAAATGTCATAAAGAAAGGGGTAACGAAATTGTTTTACATAACCCTCAAAATTCCTGTGTTCCTGAACACAGCCTAAATGGAGACTGAGTTTCCAAAAGAGTGATGTAAAAAAAATCACATACATATTTACTGAAACAAATGACAAAATGTGAGATTATACGGTAAATAAACCCACCCCTTTTCTAAGGCAAGCATTTCTTCCTATATTCACAAAGAGATCGCCACATGCCACCATGAGTCACTCCGTCAACGCTGAAATTCACCCTAAAAGAGAACTATAAATCCAATATATAAACATACTTTTTAACATCCAGGGTCACACGCGAACTAAAAATAAATCTCTTCCCGTGACGCGTCGAAAGATCCCACCTCCAACTTCTCAACCTCACATCCTCCCCCTTTCCATCTCTGCCTTCTCCTCCTCCTCCTCCTCCTCCTTCTCCTTCACTTCCTCCACCACCCACTCCTATCTCTCCTATTAGCACTTCTCCCCCCTTTTCCGCGTCCATTTTCACATCTACATGCACTTCCTTCTCATCGTTCTTTTTCACCACCACCAACAACCACCATCCTCCTTCTCCTCCTCCCCCTCCTCCTCCTCTTCCTCACCCCCAACCCTTCCTCCTCCACTATCACCACTCCCACTACCACTTCCACAACAACCACCACCACCCCCGGCCCATTCTCCTCCTCCTCCTCCTCCTCCTCCTCCTCCTACAGGGTACATCAAGCTACAGAAGCAGCAGTGATACAGCGAAAATGAAGGGAAACGAATGAACAGTTTGGAAACTCAGTTCCTTAAGCTGAGTATACACCAAGTGCAGAAACAACCAATGTCATTGACAGGATTGCGAAAAATTTATGCACCTAAAACACAGCAAGAGAGAGAGAGAGAGAGAGAGAGAGAGAGAGAGAGAGAGAGAGAGAGAGAGAGAGAGAGAGAGAGAGAGCACTGACAAGGCAGAAATTGTCACACACAAGGTTGACAAAATCTGTCTTACTATCGGACAGACAAACCGACAGAGAGAGAGAGAGAGAGAGAGAGAGAGAGAGAGAGAGAACTAACACGACAGCCAGTGTCAATGACAAGCTTGAAAAAAGCCTATGCTTTATTACGACAAACAGACAGAGCAATTTATAGGATTGCTGGCGAATTTCTGGCGTCAAACCTGCCGGCATCACAGAAACCGAAGAGAGAGACTTTTTATCTTTACGTCTATGTGGCAGGCGTCTTAAAAGTGAATATTCTATGAATAAAAATGAAACAGTCATTACCAAATTAAATACTTTTCACGCAGGGTCAATGTTATAAGTGAAACTCCTTGCAATAAATTAAAAGGTCTTATATTCGAGGTTCTCCCAACGATAAGATTCTTTAAAACGAAATTTTCTAGCTTTGCAGTATCACAGACCACGCAAGGATAGAAAACGCATTTTCTGCCGATTGCAAGTCAATGTCACAAGGAAAACAAAACCAGACATTCTAATTGTACTATAATCGCAACAATAAACACTTAATGTATTGCCTTCATATTTTTAGATCTCTTCACTCAAAGCCTCAAATCTCGAAGGGAAATACACGAAGAAATTCTCCTTTCTAGGTGACCTTCAATTATACATTGGTTAAGAAACCGAGGGCAGTGTCAACTCGGAGAACCACGAATGACTGATCAAAGCGGTCATCCCTCCTTTAAGGAACTCCCACAAAGTAAAGTGTGAATTCTGGCTTATGTTAGACGGCCAAGGAAGAGGCGGAGGAATGCAGTCAAGCAGCTTAATAATATCTATAAAAATGAAAACTCATTAAATGCCAAATATAGAGCATTCAAGAAGTATGGCCACACCACGGAAACAGTTATAAATAAAGGCAAACTGAGAAAATATCAAAATCTGAAGCTGTTTGTGAAAATGTCTCCCCTAAAATACACATGTTTCATTTCGCAGAAAGTTATAAAAATCTCACCTCAACTTCCATACTTTCTTCATTATAATTAATGCGAAAAAATCGTAAGAATTTATGAAAAATTACAAAGCAACAATAACTGGTTATGAATTCAATCAGAGAAGTAAAGAATATTTTGTTTTCAAATATATACAATAATGGTGTTGCAGGTACCACTTCTCTAAGAAACACTATTTGTGACAACAAAATACGGATAGATACAAGAAGACGGATGCAGGCCTACAGACGGACAGAATGACAGACAGAAAAACAGACGGACAGATATATATGTAAGACTACAGAGAAAAATCACCGTCCCCTTCATAATAAGCCATAAAATGTACAAGGCGAATCGCTGCAAACTCCAATGCATCCTTGACCTATAACCTCCTCCTCCTCCTCCTCCTCCTCCGTCCTCCTCCTCCTCCGTCCTTCTTCCTTCTTCTTCTTCTTCTTCTTCTTCTTCTTCTTCTTCTTCTTCGAGGCGGCTGTTGCCCTAAAGATCAAGAGCTGAGGAGTCGCTTCAAAAATATTCCATCTCTGTAGTTTGCTGCAGTTCCCAATATCCTACCAACAGAGGATTGATCACGGAAACCACAGGTGGTTGGTTACGGGGATTACCTAGTCGTCCTTCTTTTACAGGTATGGCTTACTTGCTGAATACTCTCCTTCTAAGTCCAGATTTACTATACAAATATTGGTCATTTATAAATCCAACGGTCTCTTAAATATCAAGACTTTTTCTGTGAATGCAGGCTCTTTTAAGAAGGGATTCCCTAAAAATATACTGTCGTAATAATGTATAACTACAAGTCTCCTTAAATATTCTTCACGCAATTACGTCATTAATAATACGAGTACATGCGCAAGCGCCACCACACACACACACACACATTTACATACATACATACATACATACTTAAACATATATATATACACAGTATATATATATATATATATATATATATATATATATATATATATATATATATATATATATATATATATATATATATATATAGCAAGTGTGCGTATATTACAAACGACCTAATTACAGGAAAAAATATTTATGTGCAGTAAGTACACATGTATTGCCATTAGCGATCCACAAAACCCAAAAAGAGAGAGAGAGAGAGAGAGAGAGAGAGAGAGAGAGAGAGAGAGAGAGAGAGAGAGAGAGCACATGACATGAAAATGCGCATGTTTTCTCTCCGTGGGCAAATCCTTCTTTCTGCCTTTCAGCTCCAGCACAGAGCACCAACTCCTCCGATCATTAGCGAAGTGAAGGATGCTCATGATGAAACTCCTCCTCCTCCAATTGCAAATGTCACGACTGGAGGATTTCTCGAGCCTCCGTCCAAACGTCACCAGTCCAGTGATCCAAAGACGCGTAAGCCGCCCTCGCTGCAATCAGGGGAAACTTCGCCACCATCGCCATCAGTTTTCATTCAACAACGCTCTCGAGTATCAATTTTCATTTAACAACGTCCTTGAAAATCAATACTCAGTTCCTAACGTTACGGAATAACAAATCTTATTTGCCACAGTTCTCGAATATGAATATTAGTTTACCAAAGTTCCTGAATGCAATTTTTCCTTATCAACGCTCTAAATATTATATTTCATTTGCCAACGTTGTTGAGTATCAACATTTATTTATAAACGTTTTTAAGCATCAATTTTTGTTGACCAAAACATGCCAAAAACATCTAAGTCTGAATGAGAGAGGTCCGTCATCATTATTACCAATTATTTCCTTTTACGTATTCTTTTAAGTACATCAATGTGGGGTACTTAAGCCTCTGCACAGTATAAAGGGTATAACATAGGTCCCTTTTGAATAAGCCTACACAGAAATAAAATGCCTGACTGCGAAGTTAATAGGAATAAAAACTTCCTTGTGAGGCAGCACAGAGAAACTTGATTTTAAAAAATAAAAACATGCTAAAACAGGAAATAAGGGTAACGTTCGCGAAATTCATTTAGGTAAATGAAAAGTCCAGAGGGCACGAAGTGACAAGCAATAATCTGGAAAGCGGTGATGGTCTAGAGAAGACCTTTGGGACATTTAAATCTCAAAAAATAAAAAAAAATATCCAGAAGGGGTGTATACCAATAGACCAAATATAAAGCAAAAATCTAATAATGATGAAATAATGACATCGAAATGTTATGAAAGGTCGAAATATGAAACCGAAATGTCACTAACAATCGTATTATGACACCTAAATGTCACAACGGATCGTAAAATGAAATAGAAATGCCTCAACAGAGCAAAGTATCAAATAGAAATGTCTTAACAGATCCAAACATGAAACAGAAACGCCTTAACAGATCAAATTATGAAAAAGAGCTGTCTTAACAAAACGAAATATGAAATAGAAATCTCTTAACAGATAGATTTATGAAATAAAAATTTCTTAACATCGAAATATGAAACAAATTTCATTAAAGATAGAAATGTCTAACAGATGTTAACAGCCAAAAGCTACCTCAAGCGAATGGAAGACGTGAAAAAGGAAGCAAAAATGTTTCAGCATGCACAGTACGTTTCAATAATTTTTGTGACGAGTGGCAGAAGGAACAGTTGTCCTTATGCACAAGGATATCCAAGATGCAAAAACCGGAAAATAGCCTTGCTCAGTAGATAAAGCGTGGTGTATGAATACGTGTTTGAAATGAAATGACAAAGGTCTGACAGGGGAGGTGCAGTATTATATGAGGCGAATAAAATGTAAAACGGGTGTTTGAATGACCTTAAAATGACAAGAGGAAGTTTTCAAGTGGGATTTACGCGAATTACGAAAGCTGACGAAAGCAGGCGGCGGGGAAACTACACTAGATAAGGGCTCCGATTTCCGTGTTTCACAGCAGGATTTTAATGAATGCGGTGAAATTCATAAGCGCACACAGATTGCATTCGAGTTTGAGGATAACAAAGTGACTAGCTTGGATCAAATATCGTCTGTCTTTTGAGACAAGGGCAGTTCAATTCTTTCATAAGGAAGATACAGAGAGCTATCAAAAGGAATGCAACGCCCTAAAACAATACAATCTTCCACATTCAAACACTTCCCCCTTATTGGATGTACTTCACCTGCTTCTCCTTACTTCTCCCACCAAAAATGTTTTACTCTTAGCCAGTCTCATTACCAGTTCATCACTGGGACCCATGAATCTTCTGGTTCCAGAAAAGTGCCCCTTTCGCTTAGAAGCACCCGCTCCTCATTTCTCTAGTAAGAATTTAGATGTCGATCCAATGCACTGGCCCCCCCCCTTGGATTTTCTCTCTTTCACAGAGGCCCATTCAGGTATTATATTCAGCCATTCCCAATTAGCTGTCCCCATCCCTTATATGGGATTTAATAGTTTACTGCTGAGCATTCTATTCTGCCTAAAGACTGCGAATAAAGTCAATAACCACTAGCTATCACTATTAACAAAAGGTCAATAATGGTGACTAAAATAATTACACACTTAATACTACTCCTATTACTAGTACTAATAGCAGCAGCAGAAGTCGGCACGAATTGTCCCATTTCATCCGGGTACCAAGAACTCACCCTCTTTATCAGTGGTCCATTTAGGTATCCTGTCCCATTCATCCAACCCCAATTAACTACTCCCCATCCTTTCCCGAGGATTTACTAGCCTTACCCAACAATTTATTTCGGTCCATTATGATTATTAATCCCAATGAGACACCAAGAACTGAGCCCTTTCATCCTCCTTCATCAAAGAGGCCAAGTGTGGGCATTTTTAACACATCATATTAGAGGACTGGTTCTTCACTTTGCCTCACGACTGGACCACAGTCATGCAGTGTATGGATTTCTCTAGCAACTGGCATGAATCCATACAGATAAGAAGTGTAAGTATAAAGAGTGATAATATTTTGATAACCATTTCCCCATTCCGAAACCTTTCAACAGGAGAGAGAGAGAGAGAGAGAGAGAGAGAGAGAGAGAGAGAGAGAGAGAGAGAGAGAGAGAGAGAGAGAGACTCATTCCTCAACCCTCCCACTCATGAATGACTCCTCATTCAACATGGATAACGGGTCGCGGGTGCTCTATGCCATGGCCTACAGCGTAGGGGGGAGGGCCTAGAAGGCGAAAACCTCAAAATATCCAATTGACCATCGGTCTACTTGCATGCAGGACATCTGCCAATTCTTGGAAGCAGTACAAGTGACACAATCCTCCTTCAATGCCATTTGACGGAAAACATGGCAGCCAAAAAGTAAGAGTAGCACCCTTATTAAAACACAAACACACACACACACACACACACACACACACACACACACATATATATATATATATATATATATATATATATATATATATATATATATATATATATATATATAATCATCGTACTTATCTGGACTCCCTCTTACTTTCTATGAATTAGGAGAAAAAAAAAATACGACGACAAATCAGTATAAAAATGAATTGACACTGATTTTAAATTAATAAAAAACCAAAAAGGTAAATTTGCTCAACAACGAAATAGCATCGACGTTTCATTTCCAAGAGCAAACGATGGTGCATAAATCGATTAAAACAATGAATTCACTTTACAAATAATAAAGCTTGTCTGTTTTGATAAAAAAAAATATATTTTAAGTAATGTATCCTAATTCAACTAAACACAACTTTGCGAAGACGAAATATATCATTTTATATCAGTGTTTTTATTCTCTCTCTCTCTCTCTCTCTCTCTCTCTCTCTCTCTCTCTCTCTGTGAGAGTGTGTGTGTATGTGTGTGTGAATTGAAAAATGGAAAACATATACCAACCTCAACTAAAAGAAGGACAAATGTTGACAACATTTAATTTAGAGAAAAAAATTAACACTGCAACCTTAGAACCAGGAAAATAAGACAGATAAAACAATAACTGCAACTGGATGGATAAAACATTAAAAATAAGACTTCGAAGACAGCTGCTTCTTTTATGACCAGAATCTTAAGAAAACACAACAGTCTTGCCACATTTCTCATGTTCAAGAGGAGTTCGATTCAAAGATAGGTTTGTTTCAAGTTTTGGAAATTATTGTTCGATTCAAAGATAGGTTTGTTTTAAGTTTTGAAAATCATTATAAAGTATATAAAGCCTACTTGACCAAAAACACAATCCTCTCTCATTTAATACAAAAAATTAATGTCAGTAAAACCAAAATCTAACCCCAATCCCTCTCTTTTCGCAATATACAAAAATCTCATACATACATGTACACAAAATAGGTTACGGTACGTGCAGTATATTGTAAAACAATCTATAAAAGAGAGAGAGAGAGAGAGAGAGAGAGAGAGAGAGAGAGAGAGAGAGAGAGAGAGAGAGAGAGAGAGAGAGAGAGAGACGTCTTAAAGGAATATATAAATAACACTAATGGATGAATAACTTACAGAATGAATACCAGACAGTGTCAGAAGTAAATCGTTCCTCCTCCTCCTTCCCCCTCCCAAACCCCCCCTTCCTCATTCCTCCTCTCTCCTGTGGCAAAAATATAGCATGCGCAGTGAAAGGCATTGCAAGCAAATTTCTGCAAGCCCATGTAACTCGATGGCTTTAGCGCTTTCCGGAGGAGCAAGAGAGCTGCAGAGATTGAGGGAGGGAGGGAGAGATAGAAAGAGAGAGAGGGAGGGAGGGAGAGAGGAAGCCAAAAGCAAAAAGAGCGACGAGAGAGAGAGAGAGAGAGAGAGAGAGAGAGAGAGAGAGAGAGAGAGAGAGAGAGAGAGAGAGAGAGAGAGAGGGCCCTGGCTATAACTAGGGTTCCCTTTCCAGTCCCCAGGGCTGTTTTAAGGGGAACGAAAGGGGGAGTCAAGTGAGGGGTTTTGCAGGGACAGCTTGGTGCAGAGATGGAGAGAGAGAGTGAGAAAGAGAGGCCGACGAAGCTTTACAATAAAAGGTGATGCACTCAAAAGGCGATGTGAAAATGCAGAAAACGGTTTTCAGGTTTTGTGTCTAATAATAATTCTAAGTCTGTAATAACCAAGCGTTCTCTCTCTCTCTCTCTCTCTCTCTCTCTCTCTCTCTCTCTCTCTCTCTATATATATATATATATATATATATATATATATATATATATATATATATATATATATATATATATATATATATATACGCAAAATACTCATAGGAGGCAAAAAGACAGCAAGAAATATACCTCCGATAAGGATAACAAAAGCTGAAAAGTGAAGACAAAAGAAATACTAATATGAATTTAAAATAAAAAAAAAAAAATTTATGTTAAAAACAGAAACTGAAAGGAAAGGATAGAATACCGGCGTTGAGAAAAAAGAGAGCCACTATACCTCCAAGAAACATACAGGAGGGTACGAAATACCGAGGCTTCTCATGAAAAATGACTAAACCAACTTACCATAACAGGGAACAAATGTGAAAAAGCTTCACAAAGGAGAAAATATTGGACACTCTCAAAATAAGGATAAAAAAAAAACTCTCACACACACACGAAAGACAAAGATGGTGACAATGGCTGTGACAGAAAACACTGTCCTGAGAAAAACTAACAAACAAACATTCCAGCCATGACAAAGTCCAAAAATCCCCACGTCTAGACATCTTGGTGGCTGTTTTAAGGAAGCCATGAAACAAGATTTTCTTTTATATAATATCGCTGACCACTTGCTGAAGCATCCAAACAAAGAAACTTAAAGAGCGGTAGGACAGTCAGACGCACAGGAGGCTGAACCATCAGTGCCTCTCTCTCTCTCTCTCTCTCTCTCTCTCTCTCTCTCTCTCTCTCTCTCTCTCTCTCTCTCTCTTCAAAATACATACAAATATCCAAGGGCTACACTCATACATACATGCATTCATATATTTTTACGACTCTTTACCTCTCGAACCAAGCATAATTTGTGGTTAGACCACTAAAAATGTATACATTATAGATGCAGTTTCCTGTGACTTTGCACGACAAAAATACGAAGTATAAAAAAAACGCACTGTATAAAAAGCTAAAAGAAAAAAAACTAAAATCAACATTCAATAATTAATCTTTTCTTTCGCAAATCTAAATAGGATCTACTTCTTTACTACGAACCTTTAAAATCTTGTATTATCGGGTTGAAATGTTTCCAGATCATAACTTTTCATGAACGCAAAATTGAGTACACTTCCTTTTCTTTCATGACAGGTATCTTCCATTAAATTCCACCCTCCACAATATTCGTTACCATCAGTTTTTCTGACGAAAAATAGCCAGTAACCCACCTGCCCCTCCCCCCACCGACTCAAAACCCTCTCTCTCCCTCCCAACAGGGTTGAAACCATTCATGAGATATTCATAAGATATTTTTCTCTCTTCTCTCTCTCTCTCTCTCTCTCTCTCTCTCTCTCTCTCTCTCTCTCTCTCTCTGAACACACATGCGAACATAACATAATCTTTACGTTTCCAAAGCACTATCTCCCAATTACAAAACACCCTAAGGTAATAATCATTCTAAAAATTAATTTAGAGTAAATATTTCATTGCCCAACCTACTAGAACATGTTCGAATACCCAACATATTTACGGAGGACCTGAATCAGAAAACTAAAAGCACAGACAGTGCAAACACAGACACACCACTGCTGTAAATGAGACGCACGGCACAGTTCCGCCATGAATAATATGACTTAAAAAGCCAATTAAGTTTGCAATGATTGCAATCACCTCGTCGGGGGTCTAGATTTAGCAGGGAGCACCACCAAGCAAATATCGCAAGCCGGCGGATGCAGACGCACTAAAATTCTGTTAACTCAGATTATACAACATCAAACAATACAAACAAGCAAAATAAAAAATTGCCGGTACTGATTTCAAAGTCAACGGAAATACTGTTACAATTATTGTTTGGGTGTGCCTACTGGGATAATTATGGTACTGCGCTGTTCAGTGCTTGCAGGAAACATGTAATAAACTCGGGAAGTATTTTTCACTGTTAACATTCACTTTAATATTGCTTTTTACTTTGCAACAACTACGTTACATGTAAAAAAAATATCTGGTGTTACAGCCCGTTCAAAAAAAAAAAAAAAAAAAAAAAAAAAAAAAAAAAAAACAGCTCATGACAGCTTGGACCAAAATATCCGTCTTCATATAATAACTAAGAGACTTAAGAAAGAAAATACTACTACGTCTCTTAGCAATACAAAAATGCAAGATTCCTCCCTGAGCCCATTATGCTGAGATCAACATAATTCTGTCAGCACTAATCCAGATATTCATAAGCTTCCCTATGACTGCACCACGGCTCCGTGTTTAACTAAATAACGCATGAGCTCCCGAAAACCATGCTAATGTCTCCGAATTACAAGGCTGAATTCACGACGTCTTTTGGTTATCTGAGTGCTCTGTCGTGTGCCGAATGACCTCGCTTTCACGTGGGACATCCTGGAATCACGCAATGATTACGAATCACTTCTCTAGACAGTAAACCGCCTCTCAATTCGGCAGGCTGAACACTCAAACCACCCATTTCTTTCCGTTACTAACATTTCTCATAGACTTTGCCAACATGGAGAATAAAACTCGACCAGTTCCAAACACCTAAACCCAAATGTTTTCCAAAGGAGGTCACAAATCTAAAACCCACAGAGCACATTTAGAGACCTCTTCTCATTGATTTCGCAGACTTGCAGATGGAAAGATAGTTCCAAAACCCCAAGAAAGTATTAAAAAAAAAACCTGTTCGCATATTCCCTAACCGACAATTTTTCAAGTTTTACATACTCCCTCACCTGCAAAATATTTCAAGTTTTGCAGATATGGAGATGGAACGACAGTTCGCAACCCCCATGAAAGTGTTCAAACATTTCTTCGCAAACCCCCAAAACCCAAGGGTTTCTTAAAAGTTTAGTAAACAAAGAGATGGAATTATGGGAATGTTTTCTGCTGAATATAAACGTTCTCTTTATCCATACAGGAAGGGTTCACGACCAAACGAGAGGGTATTGAGAAACAGTCAATCTGCTCGCGTTCTTTGCAACCACTGTCCCCAAAAATTTCTGCATGACGAGAGGCAGCAGGATAAGAGATCTCCTCCTTCCACACGAGGAGGTGAGGGGAGGGAGAAGGGTGATGGAATGACGTTCCCACCCACCTCAAAAGAATTCGATATTTAGAAGGCGTTAGACACCACCTTCACCCACCCACCTCAAAGGCATTCCATAGAGGGAGGAGAGCATGGGAGGAGAGGGGTGCGGGCAGCAGGCAAAAGCGACGCAAAAAGGCCCCGTGTCTGGATGCGACATGAAGAAACCATCCTATGAAGTTTGCAGGCAGACCAGTCATAACAGCAAGCAAGCTAAAGTGTCTAGTCCGAAAAGAGGTGGGGGTGGGGTGTAAGAGGAGGGGAAAAAGGTCACTGTCGAATAACAATAGAGGTTTACTTATAATATACCTGAGAGCAAACCAATCCAGACAGCAACACCGGGGAGAAAAGCAGCAGAAACAGGCGCTAAGAAAAAGCAGGAGGCAATACTTCCGACTAACACACAACCCGTTCGATCGAACCGGCAAGCGGGTAATGGCAGTTGTCAAGGTCATTCGTGAAGGAGGAGCACAAGGAAGAGGTGAAGGTGGAGGGGGAGGATGGCAGGAGGTGGAGGAAGGAACATACGAAGAGAGAGAGAGAGAGAGAGAGAGAGAGAGAGAGAGAGAGACTTGATCGACGAAAATGTCCCATCGGGGTAAGAGAAGCAAACTCGATGACAATACTCCGGGCGGAAAGAAAGGTTAGAGGCGGAGAACAAGGCAATCTGGCCTCCATGATAATTTACGAACGTCTTTTGGCATACAGTCTAGAAGACGAGAAACCCAGTTTGAAGGCGTTGCAGAATTAGAGAATTATAAGATTCTTCTTCAAGCAAAAATCAGCTAAATAATCAATCATGTCGATTCAGATTACAGAAAAATAACAAGCACAGTGACGTTGTCCCAATCATTCCTGGACACCTGGAAAAAAAAAAAGTATACCTTAGTTTAACCAGACCACTGAGCTGATTAACAGCACTCCTAGGGCTGGCCCGAAGGAGTAGATTGATTTTACATGGCTAAGAACCAATTGGTTACCTAGCAACGGGACCTACAGCTTATTGTGGAATCCCAACCACATTATAACGAGAAATGAATTTCTATCACCAGAAATAAATTTCTCTAATTCTTCATTGGCCGGTCGCAGAATCGAACGCGGGCCCAGCAAATTGCTATCCGAGAACGATACCAACCCGTCCAATGATGAACTTGGACACCTGGAAATAATTATATAAGACGGCAGGTGACTATACACAAACATGTATTTGTGTGAGTGCGTTCAACAGCGCTCTTGACCTTTCCCAAAACCCACCCCCAACTCCCGATAATCGATCCAGAGCTAGACATCAACCGAGGATTTTTATTCCCGAGAACCGCAATCATAAACTTAACCTCGCTCACAGCTACATGTCGTAAATCTATGCGACAACAGCAGTTCACCTGGTGACATGATTTCCAGCCGTGACTGACGCAACCGAATAAAGAAGAAGAATTACTGGAATAAATGCAATTCCGGAATAAAGAATGACGCGAATAATGCGGACTGTAAATGACGTGTTGGTTGTATCACATATTTCTCGACTCGGTAAAACATTTAGAAAATAGATGCAGTGCCGAGAGTTACGGTCGATGCCATGCGTGACATTTAAGAGAGAGAGAGAGAGAGAGAGAGAGAGAGAGAGAGAGAGAGAGAGAGAGAGAGAGAGAGAGAGAGAGATTAGCATTTAATCCTAAAGTTAAGAACACAACCTCGGTAATATCTTAGCTTGAAAACTGGCCAAATATCTGTCGAAAAATTTCATGTTAGTAGAACAGCAGCACCGTAATGACGGAAAAACGCGACAACGACATAGATTACAAAAACTTAGATAAGGGGATTCCTTCATTCGCCCAAAATCCCTCGATAAAGGAAAAACAAACGTATACAATGAATGGAAGTGTATAAAATTATCATTTCATCATCCAGAACAATCAGTTGTCATTATATTAATGATAAAGACCGAGTCTTATCCCTTTTAAAGTTGTGAGTTTGGAAAAGCACAAGCAGCCGATGAAGGTGAGGTGGTGGCATGACTGCTAGAATCCCAAAGAGGATCCCAAAGCAAGCACAGAAATATCCCCTAAAGCGGTTCCTCCTGGCCCCACCCTCATGTGGCCCCCGGGAGAATTTTCCCATCTTAACGACACCCAGGCAGGCACATGAGCCCCTGAAAGCCGTGTTTTATTCTTCAAGTTTTGCAAGCAACGAAAGCAAGCACACATACACCGCCAACAAGGAAAACGGGTGGGTTAGCAAGTGACATGATTCCAGGGTATGCAAGCACAGACGAACAAACGCATCGCACACGAGAGAGAGAGAGAGAGAGAGAGAGAGAGAGAGAGAGAGAGAGAGAGCTCAGTCATACTGCGATCAATGGTAAGGTCTGTATACAACAGGAAGTTGGGGAGTGTGCGTACTGGTGAAGTGGTAACTCTCTTCCCCCTTCCCCACCCCCACCCCCCCACACCTCCTTACAATCTTCACTTTGTACACACACACACACACACACAGGCAGACACATACACACATACATATGTACAAGGCATTAAGGCAACGGGAGAGCGAACCTGAATGAAGAAAATGTGGACAATAACATTAGTATTCAAAAGCAATTCCTCTTGAGATATGGAGTCAGAAAAAAAAAGAATGGCTTGGAACGCTATTAATACACGATGATGATGACAGTGAGGAGGAAAAGAGAACAGCTATGACATAATAATAAGAGGGAAGGAGAAAACTTGAGATAAAGCTGGTGGGAAGAGAACTGTGCAAAATAGGAGAAAGCATAAAAAAAGTTGCAAAAAAGCAAAGAAAAATAAACAAATATTTACAAGTGAATTCCGAGAAAAGAGAGGGCAGTTCTGATTCGATGCCAAACAGTCACTGTAGCAAAAGAGCATAATTTCGCAGGAAGCAGACAAACAAAGAAGATTATATCACTGCAACGAAGAAGCACATAATCCAGTGATATTAATAACAAAAATTAGAAAGACACTGTTTAACAACTATCTTCATTTAATTCATACCACACATTAATTCATATCACACACTAATATTACTTCTATACCACTTCTTATTACAACTTCCATCACTACTACTGTCACTAGTGGCAAGAATAGTTAGGCTATATGTATTTACTGTTAAGTAAGCAAATCGTATAAATTGCTCTTAGACTCGTGCCCAACCTGAAAGGGGGGGGGGGGTTATTAATAAGTTACCCACCAAAATTCGGGTGTCCTGAGAAAGCGTTGGTTCTCTGGCAAGATTCCACAGAGCCGAATTATCAGCGACTAGACCATAATAGAGTAATTTGGGAAGAGTAGCAGCCTGAATATTGCTCCTAATATTTGCACAAAAAACCGCCACTAATTGTTAATTTCACATTCTTAAACTAAAATCCTTTTCCTTTCAGCATCGGTTGGCCCCACAAACCTTTTGCCTTTCATACTTTCTGGTGGTATTCTGGATGCAGTTGCAAGTCCCTTGCCCTGCGCAACAAGACTGTTCAGGGGGCATATGTGCTGAAGGCGTCTGGTATTTCTGACCCATCCAAGTGCAGACCAGATTCAACGTCGCTCAACTTTGTTGATCGGACAACCAGCGACATAGCGTTCGTGCTATCGATATTTTATTTAAAGAGCTATATTTCTTTTTTGACGTGCGAGTTCATGAGTAAATTGCTTCCATGCGCGCATGAATCATTACACAAATAAACTGGCAACAAACATTTATAATTCCGCAATACACCTCTGACTGAAAAATATCCTACAATACAGAGACATCAAGACGTACTCTATAGAAAATTCAACATTTCTTCACAAGCAAAAGGCTAGCGATCGATCACACAAAAAAAAAAAAAAAGGGGGAGGACGACGACGACTTCGGCCGGTCTCTTGAAGAATTCAGTGTCTCAATTGACCTAGACAGTGAATTAGGTAACTGGTATTTAGCCAATGCGGAGAAGGGCAAGAGCCTAGCAATCTCACATTGTAATAAAAAAAAAAGGCCTCCCTCTCTGGGGAAATGACGTGTGAGTATGTGTGTATGTGTGTGTGCAATAGCATCTGTAGCCATTTTCCAAACTTAGACAATAAAACAATGAGACAAGAACAATGCACCCTAATAAATTTCGAAGATGACGCCACATGAACACACGCGCGAGCGAGTCTGTGACTGCAGCTCACATCTATCATGGGAGAATTCGCGCCTCACAGGACCAAAAACCACAGCATGCTTCAAACCCGCAAGGACAAAAATAAAGCTTCAAAACGTGGGAATCACTCCTTCGACGAGTACGGATATTGCGACAATATCCAAACTCTAAAAACGTAGCTAATGTTACATGACATAGCGCTTTATGATGTACATTATTACCATAGCAATGACATATACAACAAAAACAACTCATGTTAAAAATAATACTAGTAAGCATAAAACCCATCTTAATAATGGCACATAATTCCAAAGCAGCATCTTTAATAATAGTTATAATATCCAAACCAAAGATGATAATAATAATAACAATAATTATGGAGCTAAGAGTGGGAGACATAATGGCACACGTACTGACAGAGGACTTCCCCTCATGCATGCAAATGCACCCTACGCATGATGATCTACCTCCGTAACCAAGTTTGACTGGAATCCTCACAACTTCGTAGGAGTTCCCAAGTCATTTTAAGCATGGCACACACTGATGGACTGCCAGATGAACGATGGGCCTCTCTGCAAAACTCTACATGAAGGACAACCTTTGTCCCAAGTTTGGCTGAAATCCTCTCTACCACATCAGTTACAACGACATGGTAACTGGGACGGAAACAAAGATAGACAAAGTTGAGTATACCTTAGTTTAGCCAGACCACTGAGCTGATTAACAGCTCTCCTAGAGAGGGCTGGCCCGAAGGATTAGACTTATTTCAAGTGGCTAAGAACCAATCGGTTACCTAGCAACGGGACCTACAGCTAATTGTGGAATCCGAACCACATTATACCGAGAAATGAATTTCTATCTCTCCCTTAATACACATTACCACGTTTGAATAGAATCCATTCACCTGTGTAAGAAGAATACCAATGACAAGGTCCAGCACGACAAACAACCAGTCATCAGACAGAGGGACAGAGGTCTCTCTTCTTGCACCTCTACGCATGATGGTCTACCTTAGAAAGGTACCGGCACCAGGTTTGACTGAAATCCATTCTGTCAGTTATGAACACAGACACGGAAGTGGTACGGACACACTCAGGATCCTGGACACACTGACTGATGGACGGACGGACAGATCGAAGAACAAACAAAAGGACATAGCCTACAGAGGCAAATTAATCCCATCTGACTTTGTTGATAGACGACTAATGACATCCAAACTCTATCAGTATTGATAATGTTCCGGGGATAAATTATCCCAATACAAGTGTGAACGAACTTACGTAAATGTAAGGAAGCTTAATTCAACTCCCTATCGCAAAATCAACACAAATCCAAAGAGTCAGTCATTTGGAACGTGCCAAGACATATGACTAAAAGGGACTATAAACATTCAGCTTCCAATCTTAGAAGTGAGGTCTCTTCATTCTTGGAAATACCGTAGATAATTTTAGTGTTAATTATGCAACACACAATTACACACACATACACACACACACACACACACACACACACACATATATATATATATATATATATATATATATATATATATACATATATACACATATATATATGCTCTTGAATAATAAGTATTCTAACAGCATTCAAGAATATATCTTGTAATCCTAAATCATATCAAAGAAAGACGAGCATCTTCCAAGCATCATCCCTAGTCATACAAACAAGACGATAAGAATTCCTACAGTCCATTACTACCTATTATTTTGCAACTCTTCACGTCATTAACCACTATAATGACAGCGATATAATGGCTGCGATAGCCACATCGCGCCGTAGGCCTCTCGAAAAGCCAAGAAAGAAAAACAGAATCGAGTAGGCCTAAATGAGGTTCACATGTCCTTGGTGGTTGATATCTAAGTTCTAATAAAAAAGACTCGTCCCAATGTGCGGTTAGGCCTATTCCTCGTCATAGGCTATATGATATAAAAAACAGTGAAAGTAACAACAAAGACACTGACTCTCTTAAAATATCACAGTGATAAGATTACGCATACATAATCGGAGCACAAAGGCGTATGGACCAAGACGTTTAACATTACCGTGTCACTACCACGACTGCTAAAAATTAACAAAACCATGCAATCACAAGGTAAATTACACAAGTATAAGATATGCAGAAAAAAAGCATCAATGATAATGATAAAAAGATGTCACGAGGCCCAGTTGGTAACATTTTCGTACAAGTCCACACACGCCGTTCGACATGCTTCATCTAACATGCTGATAAACAAACAGATAACCCGAAAAAAAAAAACCCGAACCTTCAGTCGGTTATAACACTTATGAAGAAACTACAAGAAAAACGAAGAAAAGTGGCTTAACCTACAGGAAGATGGAACCGCACACCCAAGCTTACGAAAGGACAACTTAAAGGGATGAAAAAGGAAAAAAAAAAAGGAACGTTGACATAAATAGCAGACGCCGAGAGAGGCCCTCCAAGCCTATGGTTCCCAAATGTCATTTCAACAGAGCCAGACTTAGCTCGGTGATCTCTATATATTTATGCCAGAGACGAAACCCAAACTTTTTAAAAATAAACTCGACTCATACTTTATGACCACGCGCAAACACACACACACACACACACACACACACACACACACACACACACACATATATATATATATATATATATATATATATATATATATATATATATATATATATATATATATATAACATAAAATTCAATACAACAGTTCCTTCATATCCATTTCCCACAGGAGGTGAGTTTACAACATGAAAGTTGTTTATGTTGTACATAAATACAGAATACTTGTAGTTGTAAGGCAGTATTAATCTCGGTTAGACTAATTTCCCATAACTGCACCTTTTCAAAACACGTAAATTAAACATGTGTATAACACCTGGGCTTCAAAAAGCAATTACACCTACGTATAACATTTGGGCTTCAAAAAGTCATTAAACCTGTGCATAACACCCGGCCTTCAAAAAGTCAAGTATCACAACTCGAAATCAATTAAAGCATTTCCATATCTATATAATACAGCGTTAAAAAATGATCGACTCATGATTCAAGATAAAACTACAGATTAAAAAAAATCAATTACGAAACTCGCAACGAAGCGCGCGCGCATGCACGCAAAATACTAATATTAACTTGCCGGCTCATGGTTGGCACCCGACCCCAAGAAATTATCGATGTGTCAAGATAAGGCGATAAACATAATCGTAAAAGAAAGAGAGAGAGAATGAAAAAAAAAAAGAAAGTTCAGACATTTCACTCGCCACTTATCTATTTATAGATCCTTGTGCCACATATGAATATGTGCCAAAAAGATTAATTTTTTTAAACATGAACCTGAATTTATCGAATGCAAAAAGACGTAACCATATTTTGAGGGAGTACAGTCCACTGTGGCTTAATATTGTTTTTTCACTTCCACTCAGTGGCCAACGAAAACAGTCGATCAAAAGGAATGTATGTGTATGTGTATGCGTTATGTGTGCATATGTGTGCGTTGTATGTATGTATACATATACACATACATACATACATACATATATATATATATATATATATATATATATATATATATATATATATATAGAGAGAGAGAGAGAGAGAGAGAGAGAGAGAGAGAGAGAGAGAGAGAGAGAGAGAGAGAGAGAGAGAGAATCCATACTTGATTTTGGAAATGGATCCATTTCTATGAAAAAAAAAAATTATCATCAACAGATTCTCAAACCTGACTGAGATGTAAATGAGGTGAAGGTTCAGTGTGTGTGTGTGTGTGTGTGTGTGTGTGTGTGTGTGTGTGTGTGTGTGTGTGTGTGTGTGTGTGTGTGCGTGCCTTTTTTCTTGCTGACAACGAGGCTATTACATTCTGCACTAGTCATTTTGACGGGGGGACAAGTTGTATGGTGAATAAAACAAACAAATTATATATACAGTATATATACATATATATAAATATATATATGTATATACTGTATATATATATTATATATATACATACATATGTATGTATGTGCGTATTGATAATTGCACAGGATAAATCAAAGATTACGTATCGAAAGTTGTTTGTATTGGTATTTAATACAGATACATAAATACGTACATGAATACCAGTGAAATTATACACAGAAAAATAACAATTACCAAATGAAGCAGCGCAAATCTGGTTTATTTCTTATAAGCAGAAATGCATACATGTACACATACACACCAGTAAAACGGCACGAAATCAAACTCATTCACCGAACACAACTAACAGCATAAAGTATATAAAAACAAATAACAACAAACCGGTTAAAATAGGTATGATCAAACAACATAAAGAACAAAAGGAACAGAATCAATTCCAGAACAGTACCCATACGTACAGAACCAGAAAAATAAAAGTTATTGTTTGAGTGGGCAATTCCACAATACATCACAAAGAACTCGGTGACTTTTGGTACCTTGCAAAGTTAATGGTCCTTTCGTTTCGCCCCAAAAATAGAATCTATCACGAACCGATCACTGTAGGAATCTGCGTCACACATTACAGAATGAACACCTGTCAACCTCTGCTACAGGTGTCCCTCTTCTTAAAGGGGAGGTTACACGTCAGCAGCGCATTCTCTCTCTCTCTCTCTCTCTCTCTCTCTCTCTCTCTCTCTCTCTCTCTCTCTCTCTCTCTCTCTCCGTGTATGTATGTATGTAAACATATTCTTTAAAACTAACAATATGTCTGCTCATTTGGACATGGTTAAAGGAGAGAGAGAGAGAGAGAGAGAGAGAGAGAGAGAGAGAGAGAGAGAGAGAGAGAGAGAGAGAGAGAGAGACTTTACACAAACACTGTGAGAGGGAGAGATCAGACACCAAGGCCTCACATTTCTATCACATACAGTACATAATATACACACACGTGTACAAGTGTAGGGTGGCAACACTTGTTTAATCATCGACCGCAAAAATCAGATATGTTCTGGTAAATTTCTGGCTAGCCATCAAATCGACCTCCTCCCCCTTCCCTTTGGTTATCTGGTCACGTATTCGTTTTTTACTTCAAAAGATAAATATTCATGGACACCTATTTCTCAACTATTTGACTATTGGGATACATACAGACGCATTTACTTAACTGGGCAAAGGTACGACTGCAGGTTACATTCTCAATTAACTTGAAATTAAGAATAAATTTGACCCCAAACCCACTCTTCATTTAAATGAGACAAGATATACGACCAGGTACTTATTCATTATATACCTCAAAAGATATAAACATGACCTCAATCCTATTCCTCATATAGGTTAATAAGTTATAAACATGCATGGATACTTACTTATTTACTTGAAGAGAACAACATTAACATTAAGCTACTTCTTAATAAATATAATGAAGAGTGACCTACTAGATCCTACCTAGTCGAAAACAGACACAAGAATATTTTCTTCATATTTTAAAACTATAAAAATAGAATAAGCTGTATTTAAATAAAAAAAAAACAAATAAACAGAAATTCCTTACTTACAAAATAAACGTTACCTTATACGCCATTAACTTGAAAAAGATATAAGGACAAATAAGGAATCTCATACAGATGGAAAAAAGAGGATTAGTTATTTTGTTATTACTATTATTCAACCTCAGACAAGTGTTCCTTGAGGAGAGGGTATCACTCATTTTCTTTTATCTGTTTTTTTACATAAATACAGTATAAATGTGATTATATATATATATATATATATATATATATATATATATATATATATATATATATATATATATATATATATATATATGATTATTATCACTTTTGTACGTGATTCATTTATCACACATAACCACAGGAGAAAAATAAGAACCTACATCCCGTTTCTTATTTTTCACCTGTGGTTATGTGTGATATATATATATATATACATATATATATAATAAATATATATATATATATATATATATATATATATATATATATATATATATATATATATATATATATATATATATATACACACGTTCAGCTCGAACTGTACTTGCTTCAATGACAGGGGTTGTTCCACTATGCGACTCGAACCTTTTGGACCTCCAGTATTTTACTGACGGTACGCCTCTCACAGGATGAGAGGCGGTGTCCAATAACCTAGCCTCTCACGAGGCAAAATTCAAATTCAGATTCTTTCCCCAGACAAAACCAAAGGCAGCAGAACAACCAACGTAGATGTTTTCGTCCTTCAAGTACATCAGCCTAAAACTTAAAGAACTTTTATCTATATAGGCCTAATGAATCACATTATTTTTTTCTTTTTAGGATTCCTCATGATTAATGAAGTGGTGAAAGCGACCATGTGACTATTCACTTCCAAACCTGTTATTTTTAATGGGTTTATGGCCGTCCAGTATGAAATAGCCTCGAATAGGCTTCAAATTTAAAACATGTTCTGAGAAAAAAATAAATGAGAACTACATTCAGTGAATGCTACAGGTTTAGCCTATGTATAATTAATATATATATATATATATATATATATATATATATATATATATATATATATATATATATATATATATATATATATATATATATACATACATACATACAGTACATACATACTTAGAACACAGACTCGGGATGGCAACCACATCTCAATGGACTTCCTGAGAGCTCTCTCTCTTCAAAGGAAAAGGTAGAAACTTTATCTAATTCAACGGCTCGTGTGGTGTAACAGAAATTTTGGTAATATCAATCCCGTCACTGTTCAAACGACACAGGCATTTGGCCTGTCTACGACTAATTTTCACTTCTCACGGTGAATTTCTCAAATTCATATCTCCGGATCAATTGGTCATGATGCGCGACTTATCAAAGAGAGAGCCGGGGTTCGATTCCCTAGGCGAGGCAAGGTTTTTTTTAAGCAAGTTAATCTGGAAACGTGAATCTTTTAACTTGAGCAGTGAAATAAGTACCAAGAGTTAGTTGATCACTGAGGGTTTTCGCCAGGGCGGAAAAGACCACGGGGAAAGCAACGTCACCGCAAAATACTTAAACAAAAAGAGAGATGATTCTTACATCGACATGTAAGTGTGACTTTCACAATAGGCTAAATGGGAACAAACCCCTAACGTAATAATTAATAGATCGAAGTGGAAGTACCTAAAAAAAAAAATTAAATAAAATACTCATTTATTTTTAATAATTTCTGCCAAAGATGCCAACACGTTGAGGCACAATCCTTCTAAATTATTTCAGTTTTTTTTTATATTTTCAAGAACGTTATTTTGGACTTCAATTACAGCTCTAATTCACGTCCTCACAATTACTGACTTGCATCACACACTGCCTGGACCATTGTCAGATTCGGGTTCGAAATAGTTAATGGTATTTCGCTTCTGTGTCAGGCCACATTTCCAATTTGAAGAAACAATGCAAGAAACACAACCCATCGATACTGGTCCTTTTTTCGGCAGTAATGCAGACCCTACAACAACAACTTTTCCACGAAACACCATTGCAAATCGATGCGGCCTTCAGGAAAACGAGGGTTGTAAACATGCAACCTCTCTCTCTCTCTCTCTCTCTCTCTCTCTCTCTCTCTCTCTCTCTCTCTCTCTCTCATTTAATCTGGGTTATGCTAAAATTATCTTTCTAAAAATATCAACCCAAAATGATGCGCTCCCTCACGAGAGGGTAATTATGGGGAAGCCATTATACACTCCTGCATTCGACGCCACAACAGCAACATCTGCTGCAACAACAAAAGAATAAGAAGACGCTAACAAAAAAAAATACAATAACAAGAACAAAGGGAACAACTATATCAACTAAGAAAAAAATAATTACAAGTAGAGAATAATAAAAAAAATAATAAA
>NC_089751.1:41128116-41145616 GCF_040412425.1 Macrobrachium rosenbergii | reverse complement strand
ATATATATATAGATATAGCTTAACCTGGGTTCTTAATACTAAAGCCATTTTTCGGTGTTGAACTTCCAAGTTTTATGTATGGGAAATTCCATTACAAAAGGCTACAGATGTAAAACTTCAGCTCAGGCACCGCGTAATGGTAATATATAACAACAAATCCATATAGCCCAACTCTGCTAGATCATTGCGGAATTGTAAACTATACTTGGAAACCACTATGTTACAGGACGTCAGTAACTGCAAAGCAAAAATTTGCAGAACAGCTCCAAAGAACAGAACACATGCAAATCAATGGGGGTACAAAAAAAATACTAGTCAATACCACATAAAGGACCATGTTAAAAAATGGCAATAATGAAGAAAATTCCTACAATGCAGATTCCTAAAGAATACAGTAACTAAAATTGTAAAGACTTTGCATACACCCAATAATATGCAGCTAGAATTCCCAAAGTTGATGGACATGCAACATCAATACTGTAATCATTAACTCTAAACCTCTGATCGTTTCCCATTCAGAAACCGGTACATTTTACAGTAAAGAATATTCACACAGAGTTTGTACACCGAGCGGCAGAGGATTAGCAACATAAGAAGCGCACAAGGAAGAAATCGTAAATCAGAATATCAACAAAATAAGGCAGGGAATGGGAGTAACGGTCAATTCTAAATGCAGCGACAAAAATTAAAATTAAGAAATCGTAAACAAGATTATCAACAAAATAAGTCAGGGAATGGGAGTAACAACCAATTCTAAATGCAACAACAAAAATTGCAAGGAAGAAATCGTAAGGAAGATTATCAACAAAATAAGGCAGGGAATGGCAGTAACAACCCTTTCTAAATGCAACAACAAAAATTGCAAGGAAGAAATCGTAAGGAAGATTATCAACAAAATAAAGCAGGGAATGGCAGTAACAATCAATTCTAAATGCAACAACAAAAATTGCATGTTTTCAAAATGAAAAAAATTAAGAACGGGACAGGACATATTTTCGAAATGTCGAAAGCATCAACACAAGCAACCTATTCCCAAGTGCCACAATCACTGACACGCAAATACCATATTCAGCAGAAACTGAACAGAATGTCATCCCCAGAGCAAAACAACGCCGTGTGGTAAACCCTCAAACCAGTGTTACTATAAAATAAGCACAATTAAGTCAATACAGGGAATACCGTAGCCGTTAAATATTCTAAACTTTACACACAGGATAAAATAACTATACATTAACTACCTTCAATGCCAATATCAGAGAAACCATGTAGAATAACAATCTAATAAAAGGATGCTGTGTGCCACATTTCTAATTGAGGCAAACTAAGTATGAATGACATTTAGGGCACAGGATAATCAAGAACAAAACGTACTGAAAGTTCACCCATAGCAACATAAAATTGCAAAGAGTTAATTCAACCCATCAAAACATATATTACAGATGCAGCTAACGACAAAGCTCTTCTTCACGACATTAAAACAGTCATTTCTTCAATGAAAGGCTTCGCGTAGCTGTACAGCATAGCCGTATTACTAAATTTCAAATTCTTGACTGACAAGTGTCTTGTGATGCTGAGTAAATTCAGACAATTAGTGAAAAGTAAAATATTGGAAAATCATCATTGCAGGGCATCAGTGACGAAACACAAAATCTGAATGTTACACAATAAAAATGAGATGGGGGGGACCTAAACCGTGAAGTATGCAACGGGAGCAAAAACTGAATTCCAAAGCTTAGCAGTAGAAGGGCAGAAAGCTTACTTAAACATGGAACCGGAAAAATGCTCAAATTTTCTCAAAGCAGACATGAGAGAAAGCGGCCTGACGGGTGACGTTTCCTGGTGAGGTAAGCCTTTCATCTGAGTTCAGAGGAAAAGTACCATCAGAAGACGAGAAGAGAATTCGCCTCGCTGTGGAAGAGGCCACGGAAAAGGCCCACAAAAGACGAAGGCCTAAAATAAGAGAACGACGTTTTTTACAGAGACGGATAAGGTTAACAAAAAGCTTCAATAACTAATAAGGAAGGAAGGAACTTACGGCATCTAAACAACCAACTCAATTTTTTTTAAATGGTAGACTTCGCAATCTGAAGTAGGTGACTCCATCCAGATAATCCTGAGGTAACTTGAAGACACGTAAAGGCTGACACACGGAAAAGTAGGATTTAATTTATCGTATTTCAGAATGAAAAACCAGACTTCCGTGGGAAGGAGACATTAAGACTGGTATAAACTAGAAGAGGAGAAACTGAATTTGACTAAGCTAAGGTATAGTCATTCATATAAGCTTAAGAAAACGGAAATGTGAGGGACACTACTTGAGATGGGAAAGGGAGCAGATGCTGCACTGTCAATACCAACAAAAGATATAGCGTGATTAGATAAAGGCTTGAAATGAGATTACAGAAAAGTAAAACCATGGGCAGAATGCTTGGCTAACAGAACCTTGTGTCAGACGCTTCAGGCCCTGTCGAATGTCTTAAAGTGGCAACAAAAAATTCTCCAAACACCAACATTTATTTGCAATTACAATATATATATATATATATATATATATATATATATATATATATATATATATATATATATACATACATACATACACATACACACGCATAATATATATTATATAATAATATACATGTGTGTGTACGTTTGTATGTATATATATTTGTCTATGCGTGTATGTATTTATATGTATGCATGTATGTGTGTATGTATGTATATGTATACAGTATATATATATGTGTGTGTGTGTATAATGTACTGTATAAAATAGCACAGACTATGGTATAGCCTACATTTACGCCGATTGGACAATACCATGCAAAAAGGCAAGGTAAATATCTAAAAAGAGATTTAAAAAGATATAAACAAAATGTGATTATGGATAAAAGTAAAATAGTGATGAACTGGAAAAAATGCAAGTCACTTCTGTATTGAACATACGGTACTTCGCAGACATGCTTTCAATGTGTAACTAATGCTGTCTTAGCCGTTCTGTTGTCTGGCAATGTCGGGGTAGTTTTTTTTCTTCTTCTTTTTTTAATGCACAGAGAACTTTCCTGGCTATCCCCTTGAGCCCCAATGGTCACTGTCTAGATATTCTTTCTCGCTCCACTAAACAACTTGCAACATTCCTGCTATTCTTCCATACTCTGATTACGAGTTCCTGGAAATTCCTTGAAATTCCCACTTCCCCTTACTAGTTATTTTTTTCAGAATTCTCTACATTTTCCTTTGGGCAACAAAGACCTCCTCCTCCTCCCCTAGGCGAGGGGATAAGACTTCGCAGATGGTATGACACTAATCATGTGTGTTGCAATAACACTGCAAGCGTGGTTTCAGAAAAGGTCAGACTGAAGTTCATTGCCTAAAAGCAGTCTCATATGCACTAACTACTGCGCTATGTTTTAAATCTCTTCCAGACTGAGATAAGATATAAGGGCGGAATGCTATGTTGACGATCAGTCGTATTTTCCAGGAAATGTTTTCGGAAAAAAATTAATAAAATTTTCAACGTCCCCATACTTCATTAAACAGTTTCACCCCTACATCTACCTTTCATAATAAAACAAATATCATAATACTTCTGAATAGAAGGAAAATTTTCACTGTCATCCTTGATTCCATCATAGAGTAAAAACCAAAGGTTGAGATATCCATACAGTATATACCGTATATATATGTGTGTGCGTATATATAAACATATATAGCCTATATGTGTGTGTGTATACACTGGAGTGAATACACACATTTTTGGCTAAATGAAAGTTTCCACTGGTTATGAATTACTAAAAAAACCATGAATTTTGCCGTTCGTTGATTCTAGGTAGAATCAGCTAGGTTCTACAATACTTAAGGATCAATGTCAGTTAATAAACACACTTAGGTCAACTCCTATGAGAAATCAGGCAAATATCCACGTAAAATATAAATTTCCTAATCTTTTACGTGTTTCTCAAAATATCACACCGATTCAAATGCCATGTAGGCTAAATTTGCCATCACCCTCATATGAAACATAATAAACTCTTTTCATTTTGACAAACACGGAGCCGGTAATACTTATTATTCACCCTCTTTTTTTTTTATCGAGCTGGCTTTATGTCAGCACGGTCTCTTGCTCATATAGCAGCCCGTAAGTGTCATACGATATTGAAGTGGAAAAATGGTCATGGATAAAACTAGTAAAATAATGATAAGAAAATGCGAAAATATGGTCATGATGTCCACCCTCAGCTTCTACTGTGCAAATATAAATAATTTCATTTACAATACATTTCCAAGTACAAATACCATTTGCATTTCAAGAATCCTTGCATCAAACATTTCAATCGTGAAAGGCTGCTAAAGATTTCACAAAGTCCACATTTTCTTGCATTAATTAGTTCCTGCAACAGGTTTCTTAATCTCTAAATCATTACTTTAAAAAGACTTATGCCTTTTAAATGAACTTCAGAATTGCACATTTAAACTGCGTGAGTTACATATTTTTGCAAAATTAGTTGTTGTTTTCTTTGGCACGACACAAAAGGTGTCTAGTACAATTTGTCTACGACTTTCATAATATTCATTTCCACTGTCCTGATGATCAAAGTCACTACAAGACGTGTTAGTATCACAGTTTAAGTATTCACTTAAAGAGAATTATTATTAGGTACATTTTTAATGATACTTCATTATGCAAAAGCAGTGAGTAGCCTACAAATGAGCAATACTAGAAATATTGAGATCCAAAGGTATTTCATCTTTATATTTTGAAATTCAGTTATGCTTATACATTTTCCAATACTAATAATTCTTAAACTTGACGCTATCCATTTTCATCGCCTAGAATCTTAAAACTCACTGTTATACATTTTCAGGGTTAGAAAAGTTTGAACTCAATGTCACAGCCTTTTAACATTCAAAACATTTGGTAACATTTTAACGCACTGCATTTTAAAAGCCCATAATTGTTAAGATTTAACATTACATAATTCTAATGCCTAAAATCTAGAAACTGGACGCCATTCACATCCAAAACTTAATTTGATCCAATTTCGATTCACTTTTCAAAAGCTTGAAAAACTTAAAGCAAAAGTTCGACATTTTATAATCCTACATATACGTATACGTAGATGCTCTGTAATTCATCAACAGGTATCTAGACATACAAAGGAATAGTTCTAAGTTAGAAGACCCGTAAACTCAATCAAACACGTTATGGAGCATTAATAATCCCCAAAATGAATGCCATACACTTTTCAATTCTGGAAACCTTCAAATTCAACTCCAAACTTTCGATTACTTGTTACACACCGAGAAATTTCGAAATTTAAGTGCTATGCAATACAAGGCAAAATAAAATAAAATAAAATAAAATCGTTCTGACAATCGATAACGATTGCTCATAAGAGTACTCTCTTGGAGCAAAGTTTCGAATGTTTTTCAAAGCATATACAGCAAGAGTTAGTAAGGTTGGTACCCAATTTTAAACTAAAAAAAAACCATGAGTCACATTTTTGGCAATCAATTCCACACATTTTCTCTACATATAAAACCCTGATTATATTCTTAGAATAAAATCTGATACTCCACCTCAGTGCCAAGTTTTAATATTATACACTGTTAGTATACACTATCAGTGCTCCCACCTCGTACACTTAAATTGAAAATGAAAATGCCGTAACACCTTTCACTCACCACAGCCACATATTTACTGCAACGTTTCAAAGTGGTGTCATTCAGCGTGATTATCATGTCTTCATTATAGCTCAAAATAACTAATTACTCCGTCGACAAGATTGTCCATTTCCTTGTGTGACGGATAAAGGACACTAGATCCCCTTAACATCACTTCAGCGAACGAAAGCAAGCGAAGAGGAAATTTCGTAAGATTCGAAAACCATTTTGCAGTAGACTTGCAATTAAAACTTTTTTTTGTGTACATTCATGGTATAGGCCTATGCATTATTGCTAACATTTATTAAGATAATATAGCTTTCAAAGCATTGCAAAGGATATACAGTAGCTTTCAAAGTAATTCAAAGTACTTTGTAGTCGTACAAATTTGTTTATCTCCATAAGGGAAAATGGTTCCGGACACGTAACGCTATAATACATGTATATCATAACGACGCACTCTCACATTTTATTTTTTGTTTACGTCACACAATTACCAAGCCATCTAAAACGTAACTGTTCACATGTTGTACAAGTTTATGAAGAGGTGTACATAATAGCATAAGCACATACAACTGGATAATACCCTACTTGAAAAAGGTTCACGATACACACAAAATACACAAACATTTGTTGATGTATATATTTATGTAGATGCTTGTGTGTGTATAGATATACACATACATATATACATAAACAATATACAGTGCACAAACAAACAATCAGTATGCACAACACACCAATGTAAGCACGTGTATGGGAGCTTGTACAAGAGCGCGCTCTTTAGCAACGACCACAAACTTAAACGCCATCTTCTCGTGAGCATCAGAGGACCCCTCCCACATCCCAAAATAAACACCGAAGAATAAATGAAGAAGCTATTATGGTTACAGCTACACTAAAGTGAACAATATTTAGAAAATTAATATAATATATAATAGCTGATAATTATAATCTTAAAACTGCCCCTTGCCCTCTCTCTCTCTCTCTCTCTCTCTCTCTCTCTCTCTCTCTCTCTCTCTCTCTCACACACACACACACACATATATATATATGTGTGTGTGTGTGTGTGTGTGTGTGTGTGTGTGTGTGTGTGTGTGTGTGTGTGTGTGTGTGTGTGTGTGTGTGTGTTTACGAAAGTAAGCAAGAGAAATTATAAATAAATCTCTGCATATAGGCTGCTCATATACGTATTAAAAAGCCAGCGAGAAATATAAGCCAAGTGTATTAACAGCACGGCATGATATCTGCGGTTGCCTTGGGGAGATAAGGAGGTAAAGAACAGCGTCCATGTACACCTAACCTCACATACGATAATCCTCGGCTGTACTTGAAAACGCACACGCGTGCACAACCCGGCATGCATGCAGGCATGAAATATTAACCGCTCAAAAGAGGACGAAAGGGGGAGTCCATGACTGTAGTTCGCATTGTTATGACGAATACGGAGCAGCAGCACATGTAATGTTGCTTGAGAGAGAGAGAGAGAGAGAGAGAGAGAGAGAGAGAGAGAGAGAGAGAGAGAGAGAGAGAATTTTTCTTCCAAGCAATGGTGTAACCTACTCACCTAAGTTCTGGGGCATGTTGGGCACATAATAGCATTAGAACCGGGTAACATCCACGGTAACACCCATCATAATACTAATATCATCATGATCCTTCGCCAGAGCGAACACATGAACCGTCATAGTAGTCGAAAGCGATAGTACTAGGCTTCGACTTGTGACTACGATTAGGTCATTGGGGAAATGGCTCCTTCCTAATTTAAGCTCACACACCAATTACGAGTGACACATGAAATAAAGGAAATTGCAAAAACGGGATTGCAAAATTACGGAAGAGGGAGGGTTTAAGGCTCCACCACTTTTATTATCACTGACAACACTAGTGTTGGGTACCGAATCGTGCGAGTTGTACGAGGTACCAAATACTTTTTTATAAGAGACCAATTTATTAAGGTTACTGAGTCGCAGTCTACACCACTGGCTCACAATAACAATCACTGTATAACCATACTTAAACACTTGGTGGAATACATAAAATCAGATAAATGAAAAGCGCAAAGAAACAGAATGTACGTCCAAAGTGAACCAATCCCACCGTTAACTTATCGCTGCTCTCTTACTCTGGTGTTTCTCCAGTGGCAAGGGATAAAGATGCCATATTCCACTAGAGGCAACTCTCCGTTCTACCTCGCAAGCCATGGCACAACAGACACGCCCCAGCACCGTACGCAACCCCGAATTTTTTATTCGCTATCGTCAATTTTAATATTATTCCATGTATTGTATATTGTAAGCAAGTATAAACAATATACAAATAAATAAAGTTATCAGCAAGGGTGGGCCAGTGTGCCTAGTACCACGTGACCAGCGCCAACCAATCGCCTGCCCACTTACACCAAGGCTACGCCGTTGCCACGTCCAAAGCGAACACTTGGGCCACGAGATTTTTTATAAACCCCAATCTCCATTTGACCTTACCGTAGCTTCGTAAACTTCTAAAACTTGTCTAATTTACCTTCCTTATTGAGAGAGTGAACTACAGTTAAATAAACTTATTTCTGCGTCATACAGCGCAGAAAAAGACGTTATTTCATAATAACGCCGTCGACGCAAACTAGGATAAGACAACACTATGTGGCACCACTGTGTACCTCCACAGTGTTGCTATTATGGGAAGCTGGCCGAATGTAAACAAACTTCAGCTAATATACTTATTCATAACTCTGTGTTTAATTATTAAATAATGACGCATAACCTTATACTGTATACTAAACAGTATGTTCTGTCAACTCTCGCCTCTTGTGTGGTAATCAATAACAGAACAGTCAATAATTCTTTCACTCGCCTTCCATGAAAGAAAGAACTTCAACGGATATAGATCCATGTATGCATTCGTATACACACATTGCATACAATATATAAGCCTTTTCATCGACAGCTGATAGTTTCTTATCTATATATAAAAATGAAGCTCTTCCAAACACTGGGAAGTATTTCGCGAGACTGAAGAAAAAACTAAGCATAAAAGTGTATCAAATGAACACGTGCTTCAAAGTAATGACAGTCACTTTCTCGAATTAGTTCTGATAAGTGATGAATACGTGCTCTGGCGCGTACGCATTAAGCTGCAAACTGAACATGCAAAATAGCTATTCGGTTAAAAATACATTCCGGTGTCCCGAAAATAGAAGGATTTGTGAGAGAGAGAGAGAGAGAGAGAGAGAGAGAACCAGTAACATGAAACGAGAGGGAGCCATACTGATTTTACCTACGAAAACTGACAGATAAATTTAGATAGATTACTCTCATGTACAGACGGATGCAAAAGATAGGTTCAATACGACAGCAAGCAAGAAGAGATAGAAAGGTAGTCAATGGAGTTACAAAAAAAAAGATAGGCAGACAGAAATACACATCTCGAGAAAAACGACCAAAGAACGGCAACATATTTTTTTTCCTAGGGCCATGCACTGCCTTGTATTCATGTACACAAATGAAGAACTACAAAATCTGAAACAAGACACTGGAGATATATATATATATATATATATATATATATATATATATATATATATATATATATATATATATATATATATATATATATATACAGGGTGCGGCATAAGTAACGCCCTAGGAAACAAAGTATGTTCCCGTTCTTTGGTCGTTTTTCTCAAGATGTGTATTAAACATTTTCAACTACACAACAAAATTTCATGCCATGCAAACGAAAAATCACTTGAAATAGCAGACATGTTATAAGCATATATATATATATATATATATATATATATATATATATATATATATATATATATATTGATATCTATATATATTGTTTCTATGAAATATATATATAATCTTAATTCATGCTGTTTTTTTCCATAAACTTTATTCTACAGATTGTCTCCTCTCTCTCTCTCTCTCTCTCTCTCTCTCTCTCTCTCTCTCTCTCTCTCTCTCTTTTTTTTTTTGCTGGGAGAATCATGACCTGAGAAATCTAACGCGATTATGAATTTATTACATTATGAACTTTTTATCGGGAATTTCCATTTCTGGCTCTCATCAAGTTTGATTTAATTTTTTTTTTTACAATGAGGTTGCTCTCTCTCTCTCTCTCTCTCTCTCTCTCTCTCTCTCTCTCTCTCTCTCTCTTTCCTTCAACCCAGCTAATGCAGACTTATCCATGGAACGGTCTATTCTCAACTCAGTCGACTGGTTCTGGCATTAGCAGGGTTGAAGGGACTGAACCATGGATAAGTCTACCCGTCTGGCGCTACCCTATCTGTGTTTATGGAAAATGCATGGGGTGATTATATATATATATATATATATATATAGATATATAGATATATATATATATATATAATATATATATATATATATATATATATATATATATATATAGAGAGAGATATAGAGAGATAGAGATGTCTGAGAGTGAGATGAAATTTTTGTTGAGTTGAAAATGAGAGAAAAAGACCAAAGAGCAGGAACATACTTTGTTTCCTAGGGCGTTAAGTGAATATATATAAATAAAAAAAAATATATATATATATATATATATATATAGTCTTTAATCAATCACCTCATGCATTTTATAGGCTAGCGCCAGACGGGTAGAATCTTCCGGCTCTCATCAAGTTTTTAATAATGAGGTTGCTAGCTTCATGACCTTTTCCTTCAACCCAGCTAATGCTAGAACCTATTCTCAACTGAGTCGACTGGCTGGCAGCAGACCGGGACTGAACCATGAAACCATGGATGTCTGAAAGAGAGAGATAAAGAGAGAGAGATAATGTAGAGAGCACAATTCTACAAGTGAATGTAAAAAAAAATCGAGTCTTTAATCAATTTCTCAGGTCTACCCCAGAAATGATTCTCCGATAAAAAGCATAAAAAAAAAAAGATTTCTCAGGTCATGAGAGAGAGAGAGAGAGAGAGAGAGAGAGAGAGAGAGAGAGAGAGAGACAAGTGGTGGAATAGAATAAAGCGTTCATTGTAAAAACAAAAAACAGCAAGTTTTCAAATTAAGATGTTAGCGACAAAGTCATTTTCATTGACCGCAGCTACATTTCACAGAAACAATACAAGTATGTAGATATCATTTCCAGAATGATACTGAGAGCAGCAATCTTTCATAAGCTTTCTTTTAAACATTTTAACAACTTTATCGAAAATGTTTATGGAGTCTAGTCTTCATTGTTATGATTATTATAATTTTGACGAGAACATTCTCCTACGAAACCCCAATAAAAGACTTCAAGGGGACTAGCAGAAATTTCTGTTTGGAAAAAAATATCAAGAAAAACGAGTATTTAGTTAGTAAAAGAAGAGATACATAATTATACTGAATGAAATGAAATTGATCTCATATTTTTTCATTTTATCTTTCTGTCATGCTTTCACTTCGTTAAGTCAATCCGCCAGTGCTGTAGACAGCCCAGGACCCACGTATAGTGTAAGTGGACCCTGGGAAAGCCGATGTTTGCATTATAAGCCACAGATTTTGCGTAATTCTGGGGAGGAGCTAGTCAAGGTTCTACGTAATATCAGAGTCTTAACAGGACTAATAAGAAATCTTTGATTTGTTTTGCTTTCAAATGGGTCCCTTCTTTTTTCTTTCTATTTGGTGTTAGCTTGGAAAAGTCTTGCATTTTAGTATAATTTTATTTCCGATTTAAACCTTAGGAAGAGGATGAAACAAAATTAAGAGACTGGCAAAAATAAAAAGTACACAAAACAAGGAGCTAAACAGAAACAGCGAAAAAGGATGAACAATGATATACAACATTAATGCGTTGGCCAAGGAATCGGGTATATTCGGTAATTCTCTGAAGAAGAAATACTGTGACGTCGGATTCCAGGAAAAGTAGCGGCTCATCTGGAGAAGTACAAACTTCCACAGAGAGAGAGAGAGATTTTTTCCGTGGAAATCCTGGGAAAGTCTGAGTTTGTGTTGAGTGGAATAATCTTGATTTTGAAATGTATGTTTCTGCGTTACAATGTTAGCAGTAAATTTGTTGCAACAAGAGATTCTGTCAGTAGATTAAAGCATACAAGAAAACCCAACATCCTAATATCCGCGTCTCTCTCTCAGATTTCACCTGTAGATCTACACGTGAATCTACAGTAAAAATCTGTGTGCAGGCGTCTGCGTGCGTGTTGAGGTATGTAAAGGGTTCCCTACATATCCAACCTGCAACATACAGGTTTGCCTCGTTTTTAAAACTGCATAGTAAAAAAAAAAAATCTATTAAGAGTCCTCCTGTGCTGAAGCATACGCACATTCAAGTCCAGTGCACTACTTATATTTATACTATATCATGCTGTGTTAAATTATGCAAACCCACACACACATGTACATCCAGGGCAGAACTAGATTGTGTATATATATGCGTATGTGTATGTGACAATGTGTATGTATGTTTGTGTGTATATATATATATATATATATATATATATATATATATATATATATACATATACACTGTATATATACAATATATATGATCTCATTTTGCATCACACTCCACAGCATCATCACACAGTAGCAGAATCTGTAACAGGAGCTTTAAGTATACTACTGGTGGAGATCCGAAGTCACCCATCTGCTCAACCGGTTTGTAAGCCCTCGGGAGGCTGTTAACACAGAGAAAGAAAAAAAATTGAATAAAAAATATATAAAAGAAGTTCAATATCATATTCTAAGAGAGATGAATAGGCTCTTGTCTGTAACGTCGGCGAAAAGATCTTCAAATAACACTTACAAAAGGGAAGACGACGTAATACTGAAATAAAACACACGTAAAAATGGAAGATACGAGTCAGTGAACCAAGTTGTAACTTCCCACTGGATTATTCCTTGAAGAAAAATTATAAATAAACTGTTAAAAAATAGACACCATCTTCCAGGGTGATCTGAGTAATAACTGGGAAGAAAATCTGTTCTATTTTGGAGTCAAAATAACCGATCAGTTAACTCTCTCTCTCTTCAGCCAAGACCTCTAGCAGGCCGGTTATAGTAGCATTCTTAAGACACAGCTGCAGGATATTGTTAACAAAGGCTATATTTTATTTACTTTATGCCATTCTTCTGCCATTTCTCTCTCCTCTGCACACCAACCGGTAGCGAGCTTCCCTCCCCCTCTTACCCTCCTATTACCCGCGTTCTTTCCCCACCTTCCCATCCCAACGGGCAATTATCTCCCTCCGGCTTACGACTTCTCGAATTATTAATATTTTTAGCCCTCCTCCGGATCTATGTTTAGCAGCGCAAGTTGAATGGCTGAAAGAGAGGAGGTTTATTACCAAGGGAACCAAAACCTCCATGGACGGGGGACCTTTCTGGTATCGCGACCTTCCAGCTCCTGAAATAGACATCTGGTGTAGTTACGGCCAGTCTCGATAGATAGAGACCGATCTGTCAGATGTGTATGTCTCTATACAACTTGCTTTACCTTCAGTTTCCTCAATTAAAACCTTTGTCGATGTAATGATGATGAGCCAATTTGCAAGGATATTGGGTTTCACTCATGGAACTAATTTATCTCTATTATTAGGAGCTAAAAGGGGTTTTTGTGCCCTCGCTGAAGACTGGGTAGTTAATCCATTGGTTAAATGCGGTTGGGGCAACCCTAGCCCTGATGATTACCGTTACTTTCTATAACTCCAATATTATCTGAAGTTATTGATCGTATTTTGCAAAATCGTCTGAACCCTATGCTGACGGTAATCATGTTCCCTAAATCGTAGTCTGAATTTTTCAGAGGCCTGGGTTCTTATTATACTCCTTTTTTTTTTTTTTAATCATGAGGCCCTTGCTTTCAAACTCAGACATATGGGAGTTCAATGACCGTTTCTTAGTATTACCACTGAATCTTTAACTCTTAGATTGACGTGATTAGTTAATGATCGGCACTAAGTTAAGTATATCTTAGTTTAACCAGACCACTGAGCTGATTAACAGCTCTCCTAGGGCTGGCCTGAAGGATTAGATTTATTTTAAGGGCTAAGAACCAACTGGTTACCTAGCAACGGGACCTACAGCTTATTGTGGAATCCGAACCACATTATGACGAGAAATGAATTTCTATCACCAGAAATAAATTCCTCTAATTCTTCATTGGCCGGTCGGAGAGTCGAACGCTGGGCCAACAGCGTGCTAGCCGAGAGCTCTACCCACCCCTCCAATGAAGAACTAATGATGGGCACTACAGTGACGACAAGAATGTAATCTCTGCTGTTCCCAAGGGTAATAATCTTGGCCCAAAACTTTTTATATGATCTTCGTGCGACATGTGGTTTGACCTTGAAAACAAGCTTATTGCTTATGCAGATGATGCTTTCTCTTCGCACCGATCTCTGCTCCCGAGCATGAACCTGTGGTTCCTCAATTCTTAGCTGAGATCCAGCTTAAACTCGAACATGGTGCAAATTATTTTGGGAAGAAGTTAAACCTAACAAAATCAAAGTATTATTAGCAGTCAAGGGTATTGGAACTACAAAAAACCTTCCTCCCACCTCCAGAACTTTTCATTGAGTGTTTTTAACTGCATGCCACTCGCTTAAAATTTTTAGGTGTCATTCTTGATGGCACATTTGCATTTAGGAAGCATATCGTGTATCTCTTCTTCAGATGCACATAAAAAAATCAGTACACTGGAATAGCCCTTCAAGATTTTTGGAGACGTGTCTATCCTGAAGAAATGTGGTAAGTCTTTCATTCTTTTGTGTTTTGAATATGGTTCCGCTATTTGGTCTGTGGCAACTTACTAGTAGCATCTTGAGCTGTTGGCAAAAACATGAATTTGATTAAATTCCTCATCAATGATCTTGATATTAATCTCTGGCACCGTCGTTCACTCATCAAACTGTGCGTGCTGTATAATTCTGGTCATCTTTTGCATTCAGGCCATCCCAGAAAATACCATCCAATACCAGATATGCAGTTAATCCTAACAGTCTTGGCCTTTCTTCCGAGAGGTGCAGTAACACGCAGTTCCCATTAGTATTTTTCCTAGTGACCAAATTATGGAATGATCTTCCTAATCCTGTGCTTTGACTCTGGAACTTCAGATTCAAATTGGCGCAACTGCGCTTTTGTAGAGCTGGCTGACATACGTCTCTCTTTTCACAGTTCACAAGTTATTTACCTTATTCGTTTTATTTTTCATCTTATTTGTTTTTCTTTTTGATTTCGTTTTCACAGTTTATTTTTCACTTCTCGATATCCTTTTCTGTGCTGGGTTCCGTTCTCGGTTTGGCCCCTTGGTTTATATAATAATAATAATAATAATAATAATAATAATAATAATAATAATAATAATAATAATAATAATAATATCTCTTGGTAATGAACCTATGGAAAGCTTCATTCCAAGCCAGCTCAATTTTATTGCGTTCTTTACCATCTTTCCCCTTGTTTGTTTATCTGTATCGTTAACTGCTTACCTATGCATATCTAACCATTTTCGGCACATTGCACGGAGAGAGCAGATTAAAGCAATATTAATATTATATAACATCTATCACTGAAGTCTTTTTCAATTCACTAGTGCTACAAAAATTTGGCAAAATGTACAAGGTTTAGAACGTTTACTAAATAAGTAAATTTCATTCAGTAATTTTTTTTTATGAAGCTCTATTTAGTCTATGCAAATATAAGACGATTCTCAGATTCTGATCACGGAAATTGCAAAAAGAAAACTAAAGCATTCCAGGTGTAATCAGTATTTAGAAATCCACCTACACACGAGATCAATAACAAATGTTAGATACAGAATTCATAAAACGGTCTCCAAATTATCTACCAGGTGCGTTGCCTGTTAGACAAGTACCCATAAACAACAAATAAAACCTCAGAGAAAAACGAAGAAGAGTAAAATTCCCGCAATCAGTTCGAAAAATAATGCCGATTTTTGCAAGGTAAATTTTGTATGCTGGGACACACAAAATGTCCACTTGAAAACCCTACACTGACAAAATGCGGGCAAGGAGGGTATTTGTACCACAAGTATGGACGATAGCTAACCCTGCACTGACAACATACGGGCAAGGAGGGTATTTGTACCACAAGTACGGACAATAGCTAACCCTTCACTGACAACATACGGGCAAGGAGGGTATTTGTACCACAAGTATGGACAATAGCTAACCCTACACTGACAACATGCGGGCAAGGAGGGTATTTGTACCATAAGTATGGACAACAGCTAAGACCTTATGATATTTCATTAAGCCTATATAGCAGAAGGGCAAAAAGTTAAGTATAGTTTAGTTTTACCAGACCACTGAGCTGATTAACAGCTCTCCTAGGGCTGGCCCGAAGGATTAGACTTATTTTACGTGGCTAAGAACCAATTGGTTACTTAGCAACGGGACCTACAGCTTATTGTGGAATCCGAACCACATTATAGCGAGAAATGAATTTCTATCTCCAGAAATAAATTCCTCTAACTCTTCATCAGCCGGCCGGGGGAACTGAACTCCGGTCCGTCGTGTGACAGTCCGCAGCTCTACCGGTTCACCCAACGAAGACAGAACTCACACTTCCCACCAAACATCTTCAGTAACGGCTTCTCAATGAAGCCTGAGGCACGAGCTACACCTTCTAAATTTGATCTAATTTTCGAATTAAAAGAAAAAAGTATTGTACTAACTTTTACAAGTAATTTAGGCAATGGTTTTATCAGGTGAAAACTACATTTTCTCATGACAAACGTTTAGTGAAAATACCACTCTTTTATGTATGCTTGAACGGACCTAGGAGCTAAACGCCTCCAAATAAAATATTCTGACGACCCGAGTTTGTAATAAACTAGTTTGTTACAAACCCAGAAACGTTCCACATCTCCAGAAGTCATTTAAGCATTACACTGTCTCGTAAGAAAGTAATTTACATACCAAGCGTCAATTTCTCTAGAAATAAGTATGTTGACAACTACCATGTCACTAGGCGTGGTTTCTTTCTAGCGGATACCGAAAATATATAGCGTGGTTTTATATATATTTATATATATATATATATATATATATATATATATATATATATATATATATATATATATATATATATATATATATATATATATATATATATATATATATATATATATATATATATATTGCATACTTAGATAAAACAGGGTGTTTTACAACAACACATAAATAAAATAAGAATTTACAATCTTGCGATAAACCTGTCATAAACACGTAAAAGATCCATCATTATCGTTACATAACCTGCTGCAATATCACGACCACAAAATTACATACAGATCATGAACTTTAATTAAGCTTTGAAAAGAGGTTGTTAATGTCATATAATGGCAGGTTGTATAGACGAGTAATGGTAATCAAAGTAAGCTACACCAAATGGGTATTAGACTCTTTTCACTAATGGATCAAGATCAATCGTGTACGTGCAACTAATACCAATGGTATTGAACATTACCGCTGGTGCCGCCACTGAAAACGGCTATATATATATATACATACATATATATATATATATATATATATATATATATATATATATATATATATATATATATATATATATAAAAGGTCTGATTTGCTCTGGTCTCTGTCTGTAAAGTTTTCCAATACAATAAAATAAATCTTTTTATTGGAATTGGATTATAAAATTTAGGCCAAAGGCCAAGCGCCGGGGCCTATGAGGTCATTCAGAGCTCAAAGGGAAACTGAGAGTAAATGAGGTTTTAAACATGTAACAGGAGGACAACCTCGCAGTTGCACTGTGCAACAACTGTTAGGAGAGGGTGGCAAGTAAGATGAAAGAAAGTTAATACGAGCGGAGGTCCAGTAAG
>NC_089751.1:41090616-41123116 GCF_040412425.1 Macrobrachium rosenbergii | reverse complement strand
TCACCACTACACATACCTTAAACCTACTTGTTTTGCATTTAAAATTTGAACTGCATCAAAATCCCCGATGATCTTATTTGGTTTTGAAAACAATCGAACCAAAGCATTTGTTCACGTTTACAAAAGCTCAATGTTCGTTCAATGTCTGCGCGACGACATCAGTAATTCAACGTTTCCTTGACATTTCAACAACGTCCTCGTTGCCCTTATAGCTCTCTCTAATAACTATCTAAGCCTTCCTTCATGAAATTGTCCCGAGTGTCGAACTCCTCTCTCTCTCTCTCTCTCTCTCTCTCTCTCTCTCTCTCTCTCTCTCTCTCTCACACACACACACACACACAATTTGAATTATATGTTTTTGATCTTATCTCTTAATGTTCCATACATTCAATATATATATACATATATATATACTGTATATATATATATATATATATATATATATATATATATATATATATATATATATTAATATCGAAAGCATCGCCTATGGAAACATATATATATATATATATATATATATATATATATATATATATATATATATATATATATATATATATAGAAACTACTGGTCACTTTTACCAGAAACATATATAATTGTAATAGCCACAATGTGTGATATTTTTGTCACTATCACTAATTTTCATATTTTCAATATCGAATTCACTATGCCTTGGGAAAAACTTACATCCAGAGGGAATTTTATATGACAAGAACTCCTCCCCTAACAAGGATTCGAACCTATTCCTTTCTTGGCTGGAACTAGGATGAATAGCCCCACCCCTTCAGCCATCAAGAGTGATAAGTGTTGATTTCAACCCTGCTGAACATATTTTTCTTCTTTTGCATTCAGATTCTGTACTTGGAATCGAAAACAAACCACACCTATGGTAAATGATTGCTTAATTTGTAACAAGTGGCTATACATATTTACGATAGTTTGTCATCTAATTCCACATATGACCCTTTTCCTACTTTTAAATATTAGGCCACAATGAAACATTAATATGGAATTCACTAAAGCCTGGGAATAACTTAACACCAAAAGGAATTATAAAGGGAATCATAACCTGAATGTACACTCATTACAGCCGTCACTGTCACCATAGCTCCTATATACAATTCCTTTCAGATGTATTCTTGAGATATATCGAATTTGATGTTCATGGGAGGAAGAATAAATATCAATCTATGATAACTAAGAGTATGCGAGTAATTTATTCACCGTGTACAGCTGATTTGATACGAAATAGTTATATATTAAGGTTACATAACTTTTCAAGGGCTTCAAGAGAAAATGCATTATACCTGTTGAATGTGTAATTAATGTATGCATATTCTTAAAACGTTATTGTAAAACTGACCTCATGTGTATAATCAACTAGGGTTTACTGAGTACAAGTACACGCCCACACAGAGAGACGAAGACACACACAAACATATATATATATATATATATATATATATATATATATATATATATATATATATATATATATATATATATATATATATATATATATATATAATGAACAAACATTCTAACCTTACTTGTAGTTTCGTCTGTATGAAGTATTATTTGGCTTACCTAAAATACGTAAGGAAGGTATTCCCATTTAGCCCGATATAATACGCAGATTTACAGAATAGCCAAATATTTATTATTGCGTTGTTCGAAAAACGAGTTTTACTTTTTCTAAAGCCACCACGTTCACCAAAGAAATTATCACTCCGGATCTTGATCTATATTAGACAACTCTTCAAGTTTTTTTTTTTTTTACTAACGTACCGTTACAGCAACAATACAGATAATTTTGATAAGATTTTTGTTGAACTTAGTTTTATCTATCATGGTTTTGATACAGATGGTTTTAAAATATTTCTGAAATTTGCTGTGCTGGAAAAGGACTTTTTAAAAATTACAAGGTGAACGTTATGAATAAATAAAATTTAAGCCGATGGCCAAGCGCTGGAACCTATGAGGTCATTCAGTGCTGAAAGGAAAATTAAGAGTAAGAGGTTAAAGATGTAACAGGAGAAAAACTCGCATTTGCACTATGAAACATTGTTAGAAAAGGGTGGAAAGTAAGATGGACGAAATGATATAAATGGAGGTACAGTAAAAGGAATAAAAGGGGTTGCAGTTATGAACAAACTGACGAGATAACTATGGGATCTTCTTTGGGTTCAGTTTCCCCAAATATTTTTTTTTCTTTAATCCAGTAGGCAGTCCCCGGTTTACAACGGGTTTCCGTTCCTTCGTCGCGTTGTAAGCCGAAAATCGTTGAAAAGCCGAAAACTCGTTGAAAATCGTGAAAAAAATTAAGAAAACCTTACTTTTAATGCTTTGGGTGTATTGAAAACGATGTAAACTGTATTTTTTATTGAGTTTTTCAACAAAATACCGTTTTGTAGCCATATTTCTTCCATCGGACTGGCGTCATAAGCATCGTAACCCTGGAACATGCATCGTAAACCAGGAAATAATTTCTGATGAATATATTTGAAAAGTGTGGTAACCTCAGAACATCGTAAGCCAGACCCGTCATAACCTGGGGACTGCCTGTATATTACAAGTTTTTTAAAGATACTTAAAATTTTTTTCAAACCAAGCATGCATTCATAATAATTTTATTGCGGAACACGAAAACAAAAATAGTGTATCCTTTTCGGACGCTTTAATCACCGCATCCGGACATCACCTTGGTTTCTGTCTGTCGCAAACAACCTTATATTGGTCTTGCCTGTAATTTGCAGTTCACATTTTTTTTTAATTAAGGGTATTTTTAGACTACCGCACAGGCCCTTTTCTCTTCATTTTCACAGCATGGTTAAAGTCTTACAAAATATTTTCATGGCAATTTTTACCCAAAACTGTAACATGACAAATATCTTGAGACCTTTCAAAATAACAGGTTTCAACCGGCAATTCCTGAGCCTACTGTACATACACTTGATTTTTATTATCCTTCGCCTCAAATGAAGGATGACCAATTGTTAAAACTGATAACTAAAAAATTAAATTTCATTATCTCATTTGTAAGTTGGTTCTTGAGAATCCAAAAACAATTGGCTCTCGTTGCAAGTTCAAAGACCCTGTTCCTATTCTTATCCGTCCGTTATGGTTTAGAAATACACTAGCACAAAATGTAATCTTGAGGCTTGTCTCGTTTCCACCAAAAGAATGCTGAAAGTGCAGATCACTGCCCAACGTGGAGTCAGCAAAAAAAAAAAAAAAAAAAAAAAAAAAAAACAGGCTGTGACAAGAAGCTGTTTTCCAGTATTAAGGAACATGGTAACAGAGGTGAATATTCTATTCCACGTGATGTTTTTAAAATTATAGTACGAGCCGCTGGCGGAATTTCCCTCTTTTCCTTGATCCGTAAGTACCAAACAGCTGGTTCCATCACTGAACACTCAAAGTCTTTTTGAGCCTCTCAGCTTATATCTTATTATATTTATTGCTATTAGCGTGCTTTCAATGACCATTCAATGTTTATCTTTAGCAACGTCAAGTTAGATTTAGTTATGTTTTTCAGTTATCTTATGTGTATTATTTTATATTTATGTTCCGTTTGTAGGTAATTTCTTTTATGGATTTTGACTTTAGTGTGTTTTTAGCCGTTACGATGAATCTCTGTATCACCAACTTTTTGTCGTCCTCTTCATATTTCCTATTCGACACTTTTGCACGATTATAAGACACACACACACACACACACACATATATATATATATATATATATATATATATATATATATATATATATATATATATACAAATGTTTTAGTGACTGTTCAATACCTTTATGGATGAAGTGACAAGCGGAGAAGTCAGAGAGAAAGAAAAGAGATGAAATGATAAGTCTTAAATGGAGATCAGAATGGCTGCTTTTTGCAGAAGATACAGTTCCGATTTGGAATACGGAAGAGCAGAAGAAACCATTATAAATGACTGAAAGTGTTTGCACGAAGAAAAGTTGAAAATTATCGTATAAAAGGTAAATGTGAGCGACAGCAAAGTTATGCGGGCACGTCGAAACTAAGAAGATGGAGCAATGAATGTTAACATGGATGTTTGAGGACCGGAGGCAGTGATTCGTCATAGTAGAGTGCAAAATACTGCGGAGAGACTGAAACTGTCAATGGACGCCAAAGTTGTTAAATATGAAGGGCTTTTTTAGCCGATTCTCTTTTATGGGAGTGTGGAGTGGATGTTAAACACGAATGGAAACAAGTAAAAAATGCGCCGAAGTTTCTTCGGTACAATCGAGTTTTCTGTACAGCCGCTACAGCGTATAATCAAGGCCACCGAAAATAGATCTATCTTTCGATGGTCTTGGTATATTGCTGTATGAGCCGCGGACCATGAAACTTTCATCACGGCCCGGTGGTGGCCTATCCTATATCGTTGCCAGAAGCACGATTATGGCTAACTTTAACCTAAAATTAAATAAAAACTACTGATACTAGAGGGCTGCAATTTGGTAAGTTTGATGACTGGAGGGTGGATGACCAACATATCAATTTGCAGCCCCCTAGCCTGAGTAGTTTCTAAGATCTGAGGGCGGACAGAATAAAGTGCGGACGGACCGACAAAGCCCGCACAACAGTTTTCTTTTGCAGAAAACTAAAAGAAGTTAAAACGCATGAGATAAACGGATTGTGTAGTATATGCAGAGTAATATGATTGAGGGAGAAAGAAATGTGGAGATATATTGAAAAAAGTGGTAAAAGATTAGCATAAAGAAAGTATCACAGTATTTTATGATGGTTGTCTTATGCGGAATGCATGGATAATGATAGTTTGGTGGAAAGATTGCGCAATTCGAAAATGGCAAGGGAAAGGAAGAGCGGAAGATCTACAAAGGGCGGAATAAATGGGGAGTAAAGCAATACTGGAAAAGAAGGAGTATTCAGGAAGCACGAGAATATATGTAAAATGGAAGTGAGTAGCAATGTATGCAGGGAGTGTTTGATGCGATGCTGAAGTGTCTTATGTGTAATTGTATGAAGCAGGTAATGATGTGTCAGTTTTACTGAAAAAAGGGTACATCTACGAACCACCAGGCAAAGCAAGAATGTGGCAGTGACCACTGTGATGTATTATTTCTGAACCCAACACCTGCCACGAAAACAGCTTAATGCTGAATACATATATATGTATATATTGTGTGATATATATATATATATATATATATATATATATATATATATATATATATATATATATATATATATATATATATATATATATATATATGTTTTTATAATTGTACTCTCTAATTTTCTGTTTTTGTTTGAGTCATTTTGATGTTTGTTATTTTGGACTGAATGTATATGAAAGTGATAATTTTCAGTTTTGTAAGCTGGAGGTGTATAAGTGATTAGGGTGCCGCGCCGTCCCATTGTCACACCCAACTGATGGCCTTTAGTGCCAGTCACCAATTTGGTGATCAGAAAACATGATATATGCGTAGTGAATGTGTTTGCTTATTCAATTCCTTATAGAATTATGGATGCTTTCAAAGTTATATATATATATATATATATATATATATATATATATATATACATATACATACATACATACATACATATATATATGTATATATATAATATATATATAATGAACGCAGTCATCATTCTATAAGGACATGAATAGGCAAGATATTCACTACGCATATATCTGGTTTTCTGATCACCAAATTGATGACTGGCACTAAAGGCCATCAGTTGGGTGTGAAAATGGGGCGGCGCGGCACCCTAATCACTTATACACCTTCAGCTTACAAAACTGAAAATTATCACTTTCATATACATTCAGTCCAAGGAATAAAGGCGCAGAAATACACATAGACAGAGTCAAGTATTCGTCTGCCATCTTCGAAAGCAATCTTTTTTACTTAGACGGAACATCTGACGTCATCAACCTGCAGATGAAAGGAAGGGAATGGGTGGAGGTGGGCGAGAAATGGGGAGGGGGTTGGGGGGAGAAAGGTGGGGGAGGATGAGCATATCACCTGCAGCTGGCTCTTAAGGTGTCACTTACATTCTTGTGTGTGATTCAGCATCTCCGTACGTGCATAGCCAATGGTCTGCATAGCTCTTGTTTTTGTTGTTATTTACTACTTCGCTGTGGGAGGATCGAGCCGAAAGAACCCGTTTATAATACTGATTGATTATGAAATTTAGGTCTTGAAGACCGAGCGCCGGAACCCATCAGGATTATTCACCGCAGCGATGAAGATGAAATATAAAAATTAATGATGTGATTAATAATGAAAAGGTGACTGATAACATACTGTATTAATAAAATTCAGTGTTGAAATACGAATGTAAAAAATGAAGAACGATATTAGATAAAAACCATAAAAAATAAATATATGTAAAAATTCTATACTAAAAATATATACACTTAATGTATATAATAAATACAAATCTATTAATTAGAGCCGAATCAAAATTCTTTACCATATCGAAGTTAAGATCGAAACAATCTGTACTGTCATCATTGTCCATCGGAAGAGTGGCAACACCAGTAATAATATTATCATTAGTATGCCACCCAATATTATGAAGTATGACCTACAAAGGTTTGTTTTTTTATCTGCTCAGCAATGATAATAGTGATACCAATCTTATTACTACTACTACTGCTTCTAAAAGTTGCAGTGCTCAATGCTATATTTTACATTCGATGATTAAAGCAACGCCAGACTGAAGAGAGAGAGCATAGTGCTAACCCACTCGGTAACAGGGTGTTTGGATAATTTCCCCCCCATGTGACGTCATTGGTTGGCACGCATGACTGGAACCGCTTTTGGAAGGCGTAATACTTTTCTTATAATTATATTCCCTGTCTGCTAGCCATAAATGTTATGATTTTTCGTCAGGTTTCTGCTTTCTTCTTCGCATCTCTCTGGTATAGGCATAGCTAAAAACATAAAATTCTTACTTCACCGTCTGATAAATTGTCAGAGATCTCCAATACGAAAAAATCCTCGAACACCACAAACCAATGGACCAGACAGTGCTTACAGAAATGTCAATTACCAATTTCATTCCCATTTGTTATGGTCTTTCAAGATACTAGCTTGTAATTTCTTTCCTCTCATGCAGTGACATCTCGTCGCCAGAGCCAAAAACGTAAATAATGTAATGCAATAGGCGGCAGATAATGCAACATTCATTAAGTAAAGCTCTCAGGGGAATGATAACGAAACACCTGAGTGAATACTAAACAATATTCGCATAGCCAACCGGATACCGGGTAGTATAAAAAATACTGCTGGTCAGCCAGACTTTCCTTTATTCTTGATATCTCCGCAAAAAGTATTCCAGTTTATTAAACTTGATTTTTCTTATTGAGCATTGCACCTCCTTCCCCCAACATTTACTAAAGGTAAATCAAGATACTCTGTCCATAAGAAGTGTTAATAAATAGCAGTCTACTCCTGATCGCTTGAAATAACTAAAGGAATAATAAAACGACAACAAACTGACAGGATCTGAGTCCAGATAAGGTAGCAGCATTTCCCAGATGTCAACCAGCATCTACCTCAATATCAGCAAGCACTGAATTTGGAGCCCTGTCTACTGACTTCAGATCAACGAGGTTAATTTTCCAACAACAAAGACTGACACTGACTTGGCAAAAACAGGTCACAATCAACTCAATCAAAGACTAACAATAATTCAGGGAAAACTGATTCATGTTTAATTACAGAACTATACATCATCAAGGCATGACGTCAGACTTCAGCAAGTTATGATTACATATTAACACGCACTAACTTCCTAACAACAGCAGACTGTCAAAAGAAATGTTGGCCAATCAGCAATGGTATTCTAACAAGGAGCGAGTGGTTTTGATCAACGAAGTCAGAATATCAATACGGACCAACTTCAAATCAACGAATACATCAATAAAAATGATTAACTTTACGAGAACTGAAATGCTATTATTAATAGCTACCTGTACATGAACAAGGACAAAGACAACCCACAATCAAGAAGTACTAAGAGCAAACACTGACTTTAAATTAAGGAAAGTCCCTAGATTATCACAGATTGACTCTAAATTGAAGAAATTACAACAAAATCATAAAACAAACAAACAAACAAACAAACAGCAAACAGTCACAACAAAAAACCTCTGAACCAAAAACGGCTTCCTCTAAGGTCAACAAGGATTGATCACAACTCTCTTACCAACTGTATCTACAATTACTAACTTCCCATAGAAAATATCACGTCTGAAACACGAAAGGCTGATTGTTGACCAAAAAGCGACAACTTTTATTAACTTTAGGCTAACAAAGGTTCACTGTTAACTAAGAAGATTGCCATGAAAAAAAAATATCTGATCGTCTGACTAACTTTAAGCAAATATTTGGTCAACAAAGTAAACCCTAAGGTCAAAAAAGGGCTGAAAAGAGACCAACAGATACGAACTTCAGGCAAACAAGGGCTCACTGTCGACAAACAAGGGATGTGCACCCACATTAGCAAAGACCAACAGCAAATCCCCAGCGGCTGTCTAACTATTAATCTAAATACCTTCCGCGGTGGCAGAGCGCCTCAAAGAGCTACAGTCTCTGAATCCCATAACGAGCTGATCCGTGTCCTCGATTAATGTAAGGAAAATTTACTTCCTAGTTGTGAGGTATTCTGGGACTGTTCGAAAGCCACTTGTAGTTGAATTATAATAATAATGTGTTGAATTTAAATACGCCAAAGACGTGCAACATTTTTCTTTTCCGTTTAAGCAGCGTTTCAACACACTATCGAGTATAAGGTAACCATCATGAACAATTATTTCGAAATAGGAAACTACACACATGCAAAAAACAAACACACAAAACAGTAACAGTAAACTCAAAAAATGTAGAGAAAAAAGTGTCAAGTTATGTTCAGTGTAATACAAGCACTGTGACGGATTAACACGGAGTTTTTAAACTGGATAAACCTTACCTTTGTCATTCTTAATACAATTAATAATTGTTTCATGACGTATATCATGGAGGCATAAGATAACATTTGAATTATTCCCAATCGTGCTAATATTCAAGCGCTTATGCTTGGGATAAACGTGTTAGTTTTACTAATGACAATGTTCGACGTCCATTTTTCACTTCCCTCTAATAAAATACTTATTCGTTCTTTAAAAGCCTTCCGAAAGTGTGCCACTAGAATCCTTATGGCAGTAACACTACACGTTACAAACTAAGAAATACATCATGGAAAATGGAAGAGAGATTTAGTGTTAAAGTACACAAGGGGAAAGTTACCAAAAGAAAAGACACAAATGAACGTTGACGCATTCTGACATGAATCAGCAATCATCAGCACTAAGTAGAATTAATGCTAATAGTTTTCACTCAGACATTAATACCCTTCAACACCAGTACCAGATAATGTTAATATTCATTAACAGCTGTCATGAAAAGGATGTTGTTGCTGATGCACTGGGATAGAAAAGAGCCAGTTACCCAGTCATGTGAGATGGGAACATTGGTAGAAGAAAATTGAGTAAATGGAGATGGAGCAAGGGGTCAACCTAATTGCCATTCTTGTAAGTCCCTGAGGTATTTGCTGTATTCACAATGATCATACCCCCTCTCTTATACTCTCGCAATATAATGTGCATTATGCATTAAATTTTGCAGCTATGAAATGTAACTAGAATATAAAATTTAGGCCAAAGGCCACGCGCTGGAAACGGAAATGGAGAGTAAAAAGGTTTTAAAGGTGCAACAGGAGGAGAACCTCGCAGCTGCACTGCGAAACAATTGTTAGGAGAGGGTGCAAAGTAAGATGGAAGAAAGAGAACAAGAACGGAAGTACAGTAAAAGGAATGAAAGGGGCTGCAGCTAGGGGCAGAAGGGATGCTGCAAAGAACCTTAAGTAATGCCTATAGTGCATTGCATGAGTTGCACTGACGGCACTAACCCCGGTAGTAACTATAATAATAATAATAATAATAATAATAATAATAATAATAATAATAACAGCACAACCAACAGTGAAAATAACACTAAAGACATGAGCAATTACAATAACAATAACATCAGCAATAAAAATAATTCAGGCAACACAAACATTCCTGGACTCCTTAATATTCCAAATTAAGTTTCACATCTATAACCAAGAATAATCGACCGGCAGAAAACTCGACATTTTGAAAAACGCCTCTGAATATCAGTACTGATTCAAGTTTGAATATTAGCATTTTCTTTGTAAGATATCGCAGGTATGATGGATTCTCGGTACTTCTAAAAACAATTTCTTTCCAATGAGGTAGAGCAGGTCTGATAATAGTTTCTCTCTCTCTCTCTCTCTCTCTCTCTCTCTCTCTCTCTCTCTCTCTCTCTCACCCACATACCCACATACCTACATAAAATATATGATGTCAATGACCTTTGATTCTGTGACACTAGATAATTCACAGTTAAATCAATCAATCAATTCAAATCAATGCACTGCATGCACATATTAGGAATCGAGAACGTAAGACTTCACTGCATGCCGGCTTTTGTAATTGTACAGAGCTGGCGAATAAGACGAGCGGATTCCATGTACCCAATGCAATATGCTTTGAAGCCAATGTTGTATAATGTTATAATATACAAAAACTTAAACAAGGACACAAAAAATTGATTCACTTACTTGGCCTTGACAGATGTATGTCGGTATATTATAGCATATTACAATACTAGAATTTGTTACTGATGCAACAAGCAATCTGATAAGCAGTCTTAATTACCATCAAGCGATATCTTACGGTTATTTAAGCTAACAGTTCTCAAGTTGGCTCTGACTGTGCCTCCGTTTGTTCCATATGGACAACTTCTACCTATCCATCGCTCCACGTAAGATTTCTACAAGTCAATGCTTGTACAACAGCCAAATTACTAGAATTTTGCATTAAAAATGCATACTAGAAAAATGCGATATTACAAATAACAATGTTATTCACTTTACATTAAGGTATATGGAATCCTACGCACATGTAAGTGACATTCTGAATAACATGGAATCCGATTATTCATTTTACATTAAGGTATATGGAATCCAACAAACATATAACTACACCCTGAATAACGTGGAATCCGAGCAAGTCCAACCAAGAGACCCTTGCTATACATACCCGCAAAAGAATGTTGAATTGACGATGTAAAGTTGCTGATCAATTACGAAAAACAGTTCAAATGCAATACCCAAGCCACCTCCAATTCGTTCCTTAAAAATCAACCATATCACAGCAGTCTATTATAAACAATATATTTCACTGCAAACCTAAACAAAATCTTTCACCGTGACAACCTCAGTGATATCGTCGGTTTTCGTTGCAAATACTGATTTAGAAGAAGCAGTACATCGAAATGAGTAACTTCCCAAGGGCTGACGAACTTCGCCGCAAGCCTACATTATACGACTCACATATGTTCATAAATATCAAGTGTGCGAGCGAGAGAGAGAGAGAGAGAGAGAGAGAGAGAGAGAGAGAGAGAGAGAGAGAGAGAGAGAGTCAGCGCAGCCCACGAAAAATAAACAGGAATATCTACTGTTCCTGTGTCGAATGAACTATAAAAAAAAACATGCGATGAAGCTGCAATCAAAAGCCGGAACAGACAAGGTCACGTTACATTTCACATTAATATTGCTTAGCAACTGCTCTGCTGACGCGATATTCGTGAAACACGAAACTGGTTCAAAACAACGCCAGCTGCATCCGAACAAATATAAGAGGAAAAAAAAAATAGGTACCTTATATAACCCAAAGGCCATGAGAAATGCCGGTTGTAATAAGATAAAAGCCCCGCTTATAACTATTCTAGGAGCACATTCGAACAAAATCTAAGAAAAAAGAAAAAAATCCTTTACTGCAAAAGCCGAAGAAAATATCCTGTTTAATGACATAAGCTTTGTTAACAACTGATTAGAGGATACTAGTAATTACATAAGAATACGAGAATGTATTAAAACTATGCAGCCGGCTATTCAGAATTAATTCTCTAAAATCTCGGACCTTAACATCTGACCTTTAATTATCAAACTCGTAAAATAAAAATATTAGGATATTGTCATTATATCTAACACAAAGATCACGAGATTACATAAATATAATCGCCTATTAAGTGTTTAATCCACGAAAAATCTGTGTCCTTGATCTTTGATTTTCATCAATAGGGAATTACTGTTAAAATTTACGATATGAGAACGCTACCACCAATAGGTAGCATGTTATGAAGAACTGAAACTGCCATAAAATATTGTGACCTTGACCTTTAACCTTTAAAGGTCACACTCTGCAAACCATTTTCGTTTCCAATTACCTTCATAATTCATCATTACAAAATTAAGACAATAAAAATATAAGTGGACATGAGGCATACAATCCGCTGAAAATCTTTGACCTTTAAAAAGTCACACTTAATGACCTTGAGTATTAAGAAATTCCTGATCTAATTTAATGGCAAGAGGACGCTGCCATAAGTCGACTATGGAGCATTTACATAACAGAGCCGAAAATTCCAAATGTCAAAATTCTTCAACACAACCTACCTAGGTTTGCATATCCGAATTTTTTAATTAACAAGAACAACCATGCAAAATGATAACATCTCCAAACCGTTATTTACGTCCCCAGCGATGAAAAAATAAAAAAAAAATTTAACAAATCTATGTGTTACATATTACCAAAGACACTAGTGGATCCAGAAAAATTTCACTGGGGGATTTCATATGGGGACTAATTTTAATATATATATATATATATATATATATATATATATATATATATATATATATATATATACATACATACATACATACATACATACATATATATATATGTGTATATATATGTTATTTCTATAATAGATTTTTTTTTATTTTTTTCCTATTTTTATATTTTTCATTTATGCTATTATGATCTAAATCTTCAGTATTATTACTTTGTCATTATTTTTCATGGGGGGGCACGTGCCCAGGTGCCAGCCCCCCCTAGATCCGCTAGTGCCAAAGACATAAGTAAATGTTAAACACAATATGTAATCTAGAACTTACACTGATTTCTTGTTGCTCGTCTCCAGGAGGGACCAAAATAAATGTTTCCAAATCTACCTGTCAAAATCCATTCGTTGACTGACACGTATCTCTGTTAAAGAGACCTGTTACTTTGATACTTAAACTACCTTCTTTCGGAAAGCTAGCTTAGAAATATCGAATAGACGTTTTAGCCATGCAACATCAGAATCCTGTAGGTAATTGTTTTTAGCCCAGTTTCATCAGAACCCGTAAGGACAGACAAGGAGACAGATAGGTATACTGGAAAATAGTTTAATAACAATACCGCTGCTATTAATAACATTCCTGCCGAAAGTAACAAGAAGTCAATTCCAGGGATTATTTTTTACTTTTCTTTATATATATATATATATATATATATATATATATATATATATATATATATATATATATATATATATATATATATATATATACATACACACACACACTATGAAATCTCGTGAATAATGAGGCAAGAGCCCCATCCTTGGTTTCAGAAACGTGTAGCAAAGATTAAACACATAGAGATAGCAATAACTATTTGCACTTTCATCGAAATTTAAATCTACGAGAGAGAGAGAGAGAGAGAGAGAGAGAGAGAGAGAGAGAGAGAGAGAGAGAGAGAGAGAGAGAGAGAGAGAGAGAGAATCATTCAATGCACCATCATATTCTATTCAAATTTGTCACCCTACGTTATTTTCATTATGTTAATTTGAAAATGATATTCAAGTACTAGTTCAAAAACATACTTTTCAAAAACCAAAACAAATTGCAAGGCCTAATGATACAAGCACAAGTCGACTCTCCCCTTTGATCTACGTTATTTTCCCTAAATGACGCGGAAGTGAATATCAACATTCCCAAAACACCAGATATTGAAAGCATCTGTAATTTATACATTATATATATATATATATATATATATATATATATATATATATATATATATATATATATATATATATATATATATATATATATATATGCTTCCTATTATTTCTGGATACGATTTTCTGTGCTTTTCATTCAAAGTGTATCCAAAAGATTTGGGTAAGAGCATAACCCGTAATTAACAGGTCCTTTGCAAACGTATGTTTTGTATATATAAAATTTCATTTCAAGATCAAGTAACTTCAATACTGAATGTCCACCTGTATATGTTTCCCGGTTTCTGACTCATTTTTATCGCATGACAGAGGAGAGAGAGAGAGAGAGAGAGAGAGAGAGAGAGAGAGAGAGAGAGAGAGAGAGAGAGAGAGAGAGATTCTTCCCTAAATACTCTAACTCGTGCAGTTCGCACTTGAGCACACACTACTCCTCCATTGGCCGAAGAATTATATTCTCATTCATCTGCTTTATGTGTAGCTCAAGAGTTTCGGGGCGTAAAGAAAAGAGGAAGAATTCATCATTGGGGGAAGATCCGAGCAGCTCCTTGCAGATCCTTTATAATCATTTGCACCTTCAAAGCCTTTGTGACTTTAAGCATGTTGGCAAGCGTTGCATGGAGAGAGAGAGAGAGAGAGAGAGAGAGAGAGAGAGAGAGAGAGAGAGAGAGAGAGAGAGAGAGAGAATGATTTTCATGGTTAATAATATTTTACACATGTGACTGACAATTACTTAATTCTTCAAAAGCTGTGCTCATTTATACTCGTAAAGCAAAACGTTAAAAATTCTCTCTCACTCTCTCTCCATTTATCTCAACATTTACCGTACATATTAGATCGACGAATAATTATGTAAACAAATGAGCTAAAAAATGATCTTGTGGTACGCCAGCGAAATCTTCCTGCCAAGAAGGAATCACGGCACAAGCATCACCAGAATAAATGCAGAAACCCATACACGCACGCACACACAAGAACAAGCGACATGCAAAATGAGGTGGGGTTGTTTTGATTCGTTCATTCACTGCTTTCAATGATCCTCCTCCATCGAACGACTAAAAAGAAGGTAATGAAAATATTTCACTTGTAGGGAAAGGAAAAAGGCTTCGCGTTTAGGCAAGGATGTATGTAGCAGGTGAAGGTAAGAAAATACTTGGTACAAGTAAGGAAGAAGATAAAGACGCGGATACCATAAGAAACTTGAGCATAAGAACATCTACTTTATTTCCAAGCTTTCACAAAAAGGAATTAGGTAATAACTAAAACCAAACAATGAAGTCAAGAGGAAACGGCAACACAAAATTTTGATATGCAAATGAAAAGTGAATCAATAAATGACTACAAATAAACACCGAAAGCACATCATAAAAGATGCATGCCAGAGTGTACCCTGAATGGAAATGCCTCGCAGATTAAGGAAAGAAGTGACAGTCGACGCTAGATGTGTCTGATTTCATCTAGTAAGGATTTATACAAGCTAGTAAGGAAAGAAGACCCGGCTCTACAAACTGATATGGAAAGACTCGGGGCGTAAGCAAGGAAAAGGATTACGAGAATATTATTGTCTTGCCAACGGGGGCAGCCATTTAGGGAAAGGGGTGTGTGTGTGTGTGTGTGTGTGTGTGTGTGTGTGTGTGTGTGTTCGTTTGTGGGAGCAGTTTAGTTTGCTACCGCTAGATTTAAAGGAGTTTGGGGGAGGGGGAGGAAAGGGGTTGACGAATGGGAATTTTCCTCTAGCTTTTCTATCTCTGTCCTGTCGTCCTAGTCTCTCCTTCAACTGCTTCATTCTTCTTCTATCGCTTCTCTACTTTCTCGTGATGTCGAACGTTTGCCCTGGCCATCTCTTCACCCCTTCCTTCTCTTCGTCTTCCCTTTCTTTCTCTCTTCTTTTGCTTCTTTTCCCTAATCTTGTTTCTAGGCGAGGTGCTTGAAGAGAATAATAAGGGAAGCGTTGTGCAGGATAGCTTGAGAAGGGAAGTTAGAGAAAGAGAATGAGGGTTAGAGCGGTAGTGAAGAGCTCGGGAATGTGAGGGAGAGAAAGAGGATGAGGGAGGGGGGAAAAATGAGAGGGAGAAAGGGAGGGAAGAGGGAGAATGTCTAAAAGCTGAAGGGAGCCAAAGGGTAAGCCAAAAAGGTAGGGGGGAGAAAGGAGGGAGGGAAGGTTGCAATGAAGAGATTAATAGAGATGAAGATAAAAAGGGATATGAGAGAGAGAGAGAGAGAGAGAGAGAGAGAGAGAGAGAGAGAGAGCTAAGTGGAAGGAAGGGGGGGAAAAGGGAGGAAGGGAGCTAGAGTGAGAGAGGTATTTATTTAGAAGGGAGGAGAGGAGGACAAGGATGAAGAGCTCGGGAGGATTTAAGCGATAAAAAAAAAAAAAAAGGCTGCGTCTCGTCAGGCAGGTGATGGAATCAGGTCACGCATACAGACGCTAATTGATATATACATAGACACGCTGAAAATTACTTGACGTAGAAGGGCATACTGTGTGACCTCGAGGAACTGTCTCGAGCCGATTTGCTGGTCCCTGGTGGCTCGTTTAGAAAACTTAATTACAGAAAATAAAAAAAAAAATATCCTCGAATAATAATAATTCGTGTAACCAAGGGACTGAACTTACATAATGTGACGTGAAGAATCACAGAAATATACTTTGACATTCTGCAGACAGGCATTCCATTCGACAGAGACATTCGTCAAAAAAAAAAAAAAACCATACGTTAAAAACACCGACTAAACTACATCAGTCACAAAATGGTCTCTGTAGCGCGCTGGTTTTAACTCGGGATTAAAGAGAAGAAGACCACAGAAACATACACCTTCAACTGACAAACATAATTCTAACAGTCGAGGTCAGCTCGAGCAAGTTTGTTTTGCGTTTTTCCTTCTGTAATGCGGGGGAATAATAAAACAAAATCAAACAGATATGATGTGAATGAGCTAGATTATATGATGACGGAAGCACAGGCGTAAGCAGAAAATTCCACATTTCATATTACTCCACTCAATGAAATTAATAAAAAGAAAGGCACCACTTCCTTTCCTCTCCGATTCCTCTTTCCTTTACACCAATCTCCATAATTCCTGATAGCCAGCCGGCACATTCTTTTGTTTCCTTTGAGCAATAAGGTTTACAATGACATTAACATGTCTCTCCGAACGGACGGCTAATGCATAGAAAATCCCGACAAACCGACACGTAATGGGAGAAAAAAAATACATATAGTACACAGAAGAAAGAAACCGCTTATTTGAAAGGTTACTGGAATCAAACTCAAACAAGCTCCCTAGCACAGGAGGGAGACCTCACTCGCGCTGCACGAGACAAACAGACAGACAGGAAACTACAAGATGACTATCCTGTGACATATGAAATTAGCTTATGGTTCAGTAGGGGTGAGAATTGCACTCCTGAGAACTTGGGACATAACTGAAGGGAATCATCATGGAGAATGAAGTACGATGTCCTAAGAATCTAGCAGAACGAACTCGTACTGGTTGCCTATCAGAAACTGTGACTCTAAATTACTTTCAACCAGAAAGAAGTCGTTTACTAGAAGGATATTTCAATGACTATACTGTTTTCAAAAGCAAAGGTCAAGGGGGTGGGACCCCTAATGCCCTTTTCCAGCCCGGTGCCACAAGAGAAAGTTAAAAGGGCGGAAGAAAGATGTGCCTCGGCCGCAGAAAATGTGACAGACGTACCTTTTAATGGGATAAAGCTGATAAAAGTCAGGAGAAACAGAGACAAACAGAGAATTTCAAAGCTTGGCAGTCGAGGGAAAGAAGCACTCGCTGAAATGTGTAATCCTTAACGGATCACCGATTTCGACACAGTCAGTGTATTTAGAGGTGACCAGACGGATGTTACGAAGCCGTACGAGAGGAGGGAGAGGATTTCTCCCTAACCAGAAAGGGAATCGTGGGCGCCTAAGAGAAAACCAATTAACAACAGCGGGGCCACTTCCCATCCGAAGTAGGATAACCTCCCCTCTGCACCAAATGACAAGTTGTGGGTGGATGGGACCTTCAATTAGTGGGCAGTAAATGGAAGCACCCTGAAGTATTCAATCGTCTCATCCTTGGCTTGAGGAAAGAACTTGATGATCAGACCGGCGAAGCAGATAAGTCAGGTGACGAACACGGAGGAAAAAATAAAACTCGGAGCGAGAGAAGGAGCAAGGACAGTAGAAGCTCTAGTCAGACATCTGCAGCAGTCTGGGTAATTCAAACGTCTTCATTAAACTATCTAGGTTACTGAAATGCTTTTGGAACCCACTCTCAGAAATTCGAAAATTTTATTAACCTAAGTTATTCAAACATTTACAGTACTATATTTGGTTACTCAAAAGTTTTCAGAATGTCATAATAGATTTTCATATCGTTTCTCCTCAGTGCTGCTCAAACATTTCTAGTAATGTTCCCGGTTAATTTTCTGAAGCAGGTAAACATAAATTACTTACGAGTCTGTTAGAGAAAAATACTGTTCTATAAAACCGTCATAAAAGGACATCTGGGATGCTCCTCGACTTACATTATTAATTAGCACTCTTCAGCAGCCATAATGAAACACGAAAGTTCTCTAGTGGCCCCTTAAATAAAGAGAAGGAAACTTCAACTCTTCTTCTATTATGGCATAAAAAAAAACATTGTTTTTACACAAGCGTTTTTACCTAGAAGATGTTGTTGTGCTTACTAATGTCTGTACATGAGTTTCCTGTGTTGTCCTTTTCCTTTTTATTTTACATAATAATAATACTTCTATTTTTTATTCGTTCATTATATTTCGCATTGGGAGGGGTAAATGTCCAGTTGTTTTGTTCGCCATGTACAAACTGTTCATACATTATATATATATTGTATATAAATATATAAATATATATATATATATATATATATATATATATATATATATATATATATATATATACACATATATATGTGTGTGTGTTTGTATAGGCTTAAGCTTCTAAAACAGACGATGGCTCCGAAGGGAAAAACGTGAGCCAAAATCACATTCACTAAACCGCATGTGGTAGTGGTAGTAGTAGTAGTCATAACGACATCAGCAGTCGTATATAGTAGTAGTAGTAGTAGTAGTAGTAGTAGTAGTTGTAACTTTGGTACTAAAAAAAGCATCAGTAGTAAGTAGTAGCCGCGTTACGTCTATAATGCACATGGATTCCACCATCACTTACGCATGTGGTAAACATAACCCAGAGGTTATGAATCATCGCCTTAACATTCTTGCTTCCTCACCTGCTCGTCTCCAACACCTTGGTGTTTTGAATGTACGAAAACAAACAGTTCTCAGGTAATTAATAGTGGACCTGGCATCAGAAGGCTTTGGCTAAAAAATTCCCCCTCATTAAAAAGAAGATGACATTTTCGTTTAATCTTCCTTTGAATAAATGATTTCACGTCCTGTTTAAGAAAATTATTCTGGGTTGCTCTCAAAGCAAATTATCATCGGCCAGGAAATCAAGCGGACTCTTATCCTAGAACATCAATCTTCCTTCACTTTTTCGTTAAAAATCCTCATATCTTCTATAATCACTTTGGATCACTGATCTCTGGATATCTTAAGCGACGACACCTTTTAATGTATTCTGAAATGTCCCTTGGAGTTTCTAAGCAACTTGAAATTTTTATTGTAATTTTTTTTTATCTTGCGGAATAAAAAAAAATAAATATACCTCGTTTTCATCATTCTATGTACCAATTTTGACGAACTCGCCATGAAATGTATTAATTTCGTAACAGACGATTTTGGCCATTTTCTCAACAAACCAGATATCTTCTCATTTTATTAAATAGGAAATTCTGAAGGCAGCAAAAAAAAAAAAAAAAAATCAATCCCCATGAAAATATTTTTTTATAACATATAATCATTAATCTTTTTTTTAACACTTTTAATCCTATTTTTTACATGCTCAAACTTTCCCTGCCATGTTAACCAGGACCTTCAGATATTATAAAAAAAAAATGAGGTAAGGTGTGTGCGCTTATGTGGCATTCTATACATCACCTTAATTACGTGATAAAGGAACGTGTACACTTCTAATAGAGACATTTGGCACTGGCACTTCTCCCGCTTACGTCATTCACAATGTCGGGGGAAGCAGCAGCAAGGGTGGGAGGGTGGGAGTGGAAGGGGGAAGGGGAAGGATATGAAGCTTACGGATTCCAATATTTTTTTTACTGCACTTATTCGTATTAAAAATATACGTGGCGTCACCATACCATCAACGCTTTGTAGGACCGAACGACCTTAAGATATCTCTGTTGGTTGGCCAGAATGCGAAAGTCCACACCATCCCTCATACTCCCACACCTAGCCATCATTACGAGCCTTCCCAGGAAATAGACCAGAGCTGGCATAAACCAGCTGAATCTAAATCTAGAAGCAGGAATAATTTTCCCAGATTGTATGAATTCCCATTTCGAATTTCATTCGGTTTTCTCCTTTTTTTTTTTTTTTTTTTTTTTTGTGTCCGTTATTTTTCAGTCGAATTTTGTCTCCGATTATGAATTTCTACCTGCGAAAACTTTCAAGTTTTTCCCTCTTATCATGAATTTGTGTGTCACCTTATTTTCCACTTCGGCTTTCCACTCTTTTTTGCTTGTGTTACTTTTCAATTTGCCTTCTCCCCTCTTCCATGAATTTCTGTTTGCGTTATTTTGATTCTGACCTTCCCTCTTATGAAATTCTATTCACTTCTTCCTTTTCTCTTCCCATCGTTAAAAACACCATGTTTGTTATTTTTTATTTGGACTTTCCCCTCTTTTATATATATATATTTATTCTTGCATTATCTTCGTTTTCCCTCTGGATAATTCCTGATGCAACTTTATTATCATGCTTTCCCGTTTTTTTTTATGGATTGTCTTACAAACTAGGATACATGAATGATTTTTTCCCTCGTTTGTGAATTTCGATTTTGCAGTTCTGATTCAGTCTCTCTACTTCACGTTTAATCCGTTTGCCCAGCGCCCTTAGCCCCACCCCCCCCCCGCCCATGAACTGATACTTGGCACCTCTCCTTTGACCTTCAATTATTTTGTATAATTTAGATTTGACGTTTCTAATTTTGGTTTCCTCATCTTTATTTGCCATGGGTTGGTTCCCGCTGTTTTTATCAATGTCTTGGTCTTTCCTTTGTTTGTGATTTTTTATTTTTCTCGAGATGATTTTTACTCTCAATTTTTCGAGTTAGTTTTCTCCAAAATTTTACTCTCAATTTTTCGATTTAGTTTTCTTCATATGATAGAATTTCTACTTGGCGATTCTTATCTCGATTTTCCCGTTTCAACTCTATTTGGCCTTTATTTTTTTTAATTTTATTGAAGAATCTCTTTATGAATACTTATGTTCAGTCTTTCATGGATATACGTTTGCACTATTTTTGATTTTCCACTTTGGTGGAATTTCTGTCTGCATCAAAATTTCGCACACTTGCCCCTACCCCTTTCCTGTTCTATTTCTGCTTCCCCTCTTGTGAATTCCTCTTTCAAGATTGGGTTTCCAGTTCTAATTTCCTTGTTTTTCCCTTTACAAATTTCTGATATATTTTTCCTTCTCTTCTATGAATCCTCATTTGCACCGCTATTTTGATTTGCCTCTCTCTTACGATTCCCTGCTTACTTGATTTCCAATTCAAGGGCCTGTACGGTCGGGCGGAGATGCTTTTAAAGTCAAGCAGTAATTACGAAGAGGAGTGACAACATAATTATAACTTTCCATACAGCCATAACTTTTGATTGTGATCGAGCGATACGCAGGTTGTGACTGATGGTTTTGTTTCGAGCATAGCCTTAGGTACAGCATAAGTCAGGGCGGCTTTTTCATATAAGAATAAAGTACGTCAAACAAAAGAGGACAGCACTGTAATTATGCTGGAAAACTCTTTCAGATCAGAGTCAACGGGGTAGCGTGAAAACTGCACCATTTCAATTGAAATCTCACAGATATAAATCTCTCTCTCTCTCTCTCTCTCAAATAATCTTGCACGAAGAGTGATTACAAGCACTAAATACAAGATGTCATACAACTTACCGCAAGATGTATCCTGCTGTGTTGCGCAATCCGAGTAGCTATATTCTAACTAGATAGAAAAACAAAAGTCATTCCACAATCCAAACTCTTACTTTAGTAGCACACCATCTTAATTCTAAGATCACTTCCGCATCCAAGGGCATTTGCACATCGAAGTTTAATATCGAGAATTTCTTATACATACGGCCGCTTTTAATCTGCAAGTCAATTCCAAAATCAAAGTTCAATTGAAATCAGACACTTTTTCAATGTAATTCCTGAATGAGGTATCATTTTGAACCAAAATATCTTTTTCAGAAAATGAGACGACCATTAAAAGTAAAAAAATAAAAATACAAAATGCAAGACAAAAAAAAAAAAAAGTCTGAAGAACACACCATATACGAGAAAATCTAATTCACAAAATGAGTAATGTCACAATTCAGCAGTAATAAAAAGTAACAAAATATCGCTGTAGCGTTTGGCACCGGGAAGACGGAAATACCCCGAGGATAAAATGAGAAGTAAACACACCGAACCTGACGAAAGAGGAAACAGGAGGAGAAAAACGTTCGAGGGAAAATATTTTTGGGAAGGCCCACTGAATCACCGGTTCCACGCTCTGAATCTATGGCATTAAAGTAAAATAGAGCTTGTAAGTTATAAAAACGATAAAAGTGAAATGCAAATAAATAAATGTGCGTACAACACTAAATATATTTACATATATACATATATATATATATATATATATATATATATATATATATATATATATATATATATATATATATATACATATATACAGTGCGTTGGTGTCTCCGACCTGTCGCGGTTTTCCCCATTAAGGGTGGCTTCAGAAACGATAAAAGTGAAATAAAAATAAATACATGTACGTACAACACTGAATATATTTACACACACTATATATATATATATATATATATATATATATATATATATATATATATATATATATATATATATATATATATATATATATATATATATACAGTGCGTTGGTGTCTCCGACCTGTCGCGGTTTTCCCCATTAAGGGTGGCTTCCGAGCAAAGCAACAAGACAGCAGTCACTGCCACATTTAGACCTTAACTGCTGAATCAAGGGTGAACTCATGCACAGAAAACTTCCACAACATTAGCTGCTTCATATGCGTACACTGACTATAGGTAGGTCAGATGTTTAAATCGTCTGCCGCCATCATGGCAGTGGAAAGGAACGGAATATAAAATTTAGGCCTGAGGCCAAGTGCTGGGACCTGTCAGGTCATTTAACGGTGAAAGTAACGTTGAAACGATTGTTGGGAAAGGGGGGGGAAAGTAAAGTGGAAGAAAAAGAATATCAACTGAGGTACAATTAAAGAGAGCTGAATGGGGTTGCAGCTAGGGGTCAAAGGGACGCTGCAAAGAGCCTTAACTAATGCCTGAAATGTACAGTGTGAGGTGCACTGTTGGCACTACACTAACCCTCTAAGGGAGGGAATGCAACAGCAAAAGGTTCCATGGCATAAGAGCACCTCGTAGAGGGTTGTAAACCTCATCTGGTTAGAAAATGCCACTAAAATGGCGGACGAGCCTCTTCTCATGAGACCAGCAATAATCAAAGTAGCTGATTCCTGAAGGATGGCGGAAAACAACAGGGGCACTTTCGACAGTATATATATATATATATATATATATATATATATATATATATATATATATATATATATATATATATATATATATATATATATATATATATATATATATATATACATATAAAGTTTATTTGTGTATGTATGTATGTATGTATGTATATATGCATACATACATACATAAATACCTAATACAGTAAACTAATAAGCTAACGTCTTTCAACGTCATGAGATACGAAGCCAGTTAAGAACTTCAAAGTGACGCCCATTATCGTTGTTCGACATCATGATTATCATTACCATCAGCGTGTTATGTAATATGGTCATGATTGATGGCATATAACGTGTTTCATGACCTTGTCATTCTTAAGCAAGCCGGCTCAGAAGATTTCTGTGCCGGAATTGAAGGCTAAATAAGGCGTAGGTGAGTTAGTGAATGAGTAAATGTTTGCCCACAACGCATACAGGAGGAATTGTTAAATTTTCATGAGCACGTGCACACATTCTGCTTAATTATTCAATGAATGAATGAAGGAATTCATTCATTCTTCTCTCTCTCTAAAATCTTATGACGCTAGACAGCCATACATAGATAAAGCTGAATCAAAGCTCTGCCTCTCTCTATGGGCCCGTTTCATCACTTCGCAGTAAGAAAACGTACACTGGACAATTCGTAGAGCTTAATGAGAGAGAGAGAGAGAGAGAGAGAGAGAGAGAGAGAGAGAGAGAGAGAGAGTCTCTGTCTTCACCGTCAACCTGAACATACTATAATTAGTGCCTCAGTCACGGCCAACCGAAACGTCAGTGGGACCCAATACCCAAAAATAAAATACCCAACAACACTTTGAGTAGACGTTTGTTTAACTGCGGGGATAAAGAATCATTTATACTCCTCTGGAGAGAGAGAGAGAGAGAGAGTTGCAATTTTCTCTACCAGAATGCTTTCTCTGATCCTCTGATACAATCCTATTATAACTACATGCAAAATCCCCCATCTCACTCTGTGTCAGTTCCTTTGACAGTATCGAGAGCAGGTTCTTAACATCACCCCAACACCGAAGGCTGCCACGTGCAAGAACGAAAATCTTAGTCATTCACTGCAAAAAAATAAATAAATAAAATAAAAAAAAAGTACAGACGACAGCTGATGATTTGAGTTCAGTGCTTACTTCAGCACGTCAAAACATCCCATCATGTAAACAACTTGGAGAGAGAGAGAGAGAGAGAGAGAGAGAGAGAGAGAGAGAGAGAGAGAGAGAGAGAGAGGAGCGCTACACAAGCATCCTCTTCAGAGAAAATGACGGGACATGCAAGTTGCAGTCGCCCGTACCCCGCTTTCTAAAAGCCTTTCTCTTAACAACCGACTTTGCCCACACATTCAGTAAGACAACTTGTGCTCTCTCTCTCTCTCTCTCTCTCTCTCTCTCTCTCTCTCTCTCTCTCTCTCTCTCTCTACTGGATTCATTCCTATAATCACTGATGGAAAACTGTGAAATAGACTTGAATAAATAGCAACACTGTATCAATACCACATCCAAATCTTACTTAAGATGGGAAAGACATGAAAATTACGAAATATCGTGCGTCCGCCTGCAACAGATTCGTGACCGAAGAGGCATCCCTTGCTGAGCATCTTCTCCTAGTCTGAGAGAGAGAGAGAGAGAGAGAGAGAGAGAGAGAGAGAGAGAGAGAGAGAGAGAGAGAGAGAGAGAGAGGTCATCGAGGATGCCCAGACCGAGTTGCAACGTCTTTTCCCCCCGCCCCAAGCACTCACGAACCCAAGTCCTTAAGGACGCACTCCCTGACCGCCACCACTCCCTCACCACAAGTGATCGCCACCCTTACAGTTCTCCAACAAAGATCACAGTCTTACTCCTTATCGTCACACCTCCGAAGAGCTTTGCCTATGGCAACAGGTGCTTCAGTTTCGCTCCCTCCCCACTCTCTCTCTCTCTCTCTCTCTCTCTCTCTCTCTCTCTCTCTCTCTCTCTCTCTCCTTCTAATCCCTGTCTCGGCATTGAGTCAAAACCAAAATTCGCATGGGTACAAATAATAAGTAAATAAGTTCAGGAGGGTTTTCCTGGGTGGGGCTACTGTAGACTGATGGTGGGGACAGGAATGGTTGTGGTGGGGGGGGGGGGTATCGGGACAGAGGACTTGGGTGACAGAGACAATGTGGTTCTCAGAAAACAATGGTGCCAGCTCTCGCTAGTACAGCGTGCTCTATTGACCTAATAATTCTGGTTGATTTTCTTTTATTTGTTTTTTTCTCCTAGATATCAGACTTTCAAAACGCATAACGAAGTTAAGAAAACAAACAGATAGTTCTGGTGCGTATTTATTTGCCTAAACAGTGAATTGTACTATATCATAAACAGCAATATATATATATATATATATATATATATATATATATATATATATATATATATATATTTATATATATATATATATTGCTGTTTATGATATAATTATGAATTCAATTCTTTAGATATATTTAGATATATATATATATATATATATATATATATATATATATATATATATATATATATATATATATATATAAATCTTCCCGTGAATACCTACACATCACAAGAAACGTTTCCAAGTTTCTTAGGTAAAGAGGCTTTGTGTTTTATACTACATTGCTGCTCTGAAGTTCATTATGCAATAGCGAGGTTTAACATGATATATTAAATACTAGCAACAAACATATTAAAATACAAGAATCGGTAAAATACCATCTTACAATTCTAATAAAAATTTTGACATTTTAGCAATAACTTAGAATTTTTTTTTATCTTCATCCGCCTCTAAGTCCAATCAGCTAAAGCCCAACCTCCAAAACATATATACTACCGAAATCCACCAACAATCTTTTCGAACTAATGATTGTATCCAGCAGTTTTTCTTCTTACAAATAACACGCCTATCATATCTTTTTACTAACCATAAAAAAATATGCAATCAATCCTCATTATGGATGAAAACTACCGATGAGATCCTTAACTGTGATTCTTATCAGCGCCATCTTGAAGTAATAACTGACAATCTCATCCCTGGATCACGTACTTATACCATTCACTCTTTATGAGCCACTGACGGAAAGCTTTTAATTTACCAAAGGATAACGGTGTACTTTACAGTGATTATGATACTGAGCAGGCTTTGGTTGACCATTCTTTTCCTGATACGTCATCCTATGCCACTCCTCATTATGTTTGATCTTCATTCAGAAACACTGCAAAGTCCTAGATAACATAGGCTATATTTAGTGTAGAGTAGACACAGATAGGATTTCCCATACTTCGTGGACACAGATAGGATTTCCCATACTTCGTGGACACAGATAGGATTTCCCATACTTCGTGAACACAGATAGGATTTCCCATACTTCGTGGACACAGATAGGATTTCCCATACTTCGTGGACACAGATTGGATTTCCCATCCTTCATAGACACAGATAGGATTTCCCATCCTTCGGAGACACAGATAGGATTTCCCATCCTTCGGAGACACAGATAGGATTTCCCATACTTCGTGGACACAGATAGGATTTCCCATACTTCGTGGACACAGCTTGGATTTCCCATCCTTCATAGACACAGATAGGATTTCCCATCCTTCGGAGACACAGATAGGATTTCCCATCCTTCGGAGACACAGATAGGGTGGACACAGATAGGATTTCCCATACTTCGTGGACACACACAAGACACAGATAGGATTTCCATCCTTCGGAGACACAGAAACACATCCTTCGAGACCATTTCCTTCGTAGACACAGATAGACACAAACAGGATTTCCCATCCTTCGTAGACACAGATAGGGTTTCCCATACTTCGTGGACACAGATAGGATTTCCCATACTTCGTAGACACAGATAGGACTTCCCATCCTTCATAGACACAGATAGGATTTCCCATACTTTGTGGACACAGATTGGATTTTCCATCCTTCGTAGACAGATAGGATTTCCCATCCTCCGTAGACACAGATAGGATTTCCCATACTTCGTGGACACAGACTGGATTTCCCATCCTTCGTAGACACAGATAGGATTTCCCATCCTTCATAGACACAGATAGGATTTCCAATACTTCAGAGACACATAGGATTCCCCATACTTCGTAGACACAGATAGGATTTCCCATCCTTCATAGACACAGATAGAATTTCCAGTGCTTCATAGACACATAGAATTTCCCATACTTCGTAGACACACACAGGATTTCGCATCCTTCATAGACACAGACAGGATTTCACATCCTTCGTAAGCACAGATATGACTTCCCATCCTTCATAGACACAGATACGATTTCCCATCCTTCACAGACACAGACAGGATTTCCCATCCTTCATAGACACAGATAGGATTTCCCATCCTTCGTAGACACTGATAGAATTTACCATCATTCGTTAACACAGACAGGATTTCCCATCCTTCGTAGACACAGATAGGATTTATCATCCTTCGTAGACACAGATAGGATTTCCCATCCTTCGAAGAAACAGACAGGATTTCCCATCCTCCGTAGACACAGATAGAATTTCCCTTACTTCGTGAACACAGATATTATTTACCTCCGGTCTCTAATGTGACTGAAATGTTGGTTTTCAGTCCTTGTATATGTATCTAAGTCACCGGGTATTAGTTTCCCACCAGCTAATTAGTTTTCTGGGAAAAACTGCTAAGAATCCAAACGATTCAAATTAACTTTAGTGCGGCCTTTCAATTTGTTAACACAAGGCTCATATTTAAACATTACACCTAAGCGCTGGAGCTCATAAAACAGATCTTACACAGGTAAGCAGATGACAAAACTCTTGCTGCAAATATTTGCTGCCCTCAAAATGCAAAGGAAAAAGAAAGTTGTACTCGTCCTAACAAAGATCTGGAACAGACCAGGAAGTGGTAAAGTCACTGGGGTATGAGGCTTAATTCCAAAGCAAAGCTCTTTATCGATTAGCCAATCATGCACGGTTTCCCATTTCCTGATCTGAATTGATCGGTAACGTGCGCTTCTTGTTTCTCAATATTTAACACTACAGGGTGTCACCTTAAACTTAGAGCTTTATTTTTCACAGCACTTACTGTATAATCGAGTGAAACTAGGAAACTATGTAGGACTTTTGTTCGTAACGTCTCTTTTATCTACAAGGAAGATGGTACTGATGCCATACGCCTTAGATCTTTTGTTCTACCATCACTGGAAGGTTGCTTGCCTGTTTAGATGTCAACAGCTTTCTGAATCCTTATCTTCATATTCAGGTGTCAACAGCTTCCTGGATTCTCTATCTTCACGTATAGATGCCAGCTGCTTCTTAGAACCTCTGATTCTAAGACAAAATTGCTCGAATGGGTGATAAGTATTTTCTTCAAAAAATACTTATTAAAATATAGATAATCGGCAGAGTATATATTTTTTGCCATCTTCCACCTTCTCTATTTCAACAGGGAACTCCCATTGATAAATATGGTGGCTTTGGCTCATGAACTTTGCAGAACATCAATATCCACGTTCTAATGGAGTGCTATGTTGCCACACTACCCAGCACCAAATATCTTTCATTCCTTTTGTTATAAAACTCCAGAATAGTTTTCCTGTCTGTGTTATTGACGACGATGCTCAAAAATTTAAGAGGAGCTGCAATTCTGTATGCTGTAAAGTGCCGTTCGCTACTGTCTAAATTTTTCTGACTTCCACTGTTATCTTTTTCCAAGTTCAATGTTTACTTGTTACCTGTTTTTAAATGTATTTATCTTTAATTTTTCTCCTTTTTTTTCTTTTTCCATAAGGAATTTCCATTGAAGTATGCTTTACAAGTCGGTATTGTTTTTGTGATTCTGCTTAACCCGTATTTATTCTTTCTGAATAATGACAATAATCGGTTAAGTTCACTGTGGAAACAATGGTTGCTTTAGTGTTTTAGTCAGACTGAGAAGGAGGACCGAGCAGGTTCTCGAAACCTCTCGTTTTGCATAAATATTTTTAATATATACATTTACATTTACACCACTGGATTTCTTCACCAAATATTTCAGTACCTCATGCTGTTGTGAGATTTTTATGAATGGAAGTAATAAAATTAATTTTACTATATTTTTAAGAATGGATGTACAACACCATTCTAAAAATGCCACCCTGACAGCTATCTGTAAATCTAATCCTTAAATATTTATAAGTAAGATTATGTTTCCTCTGAATGACGAAAATAAAAATATGTACCAGTATGTATGTATGTATGTATATATATACATACATACATACATATATATACATATATATATATATATATATATATATATATATATATATATATATATATATATATATATATATATATAATATCAATAAGTGGTATCGAGGCCGGCCTCGATGCGGTTTTGGCCTTGGCCTCGACCTTCGAACGTGGTGACTCACTCTTGGACTCGGTCTCGTGCCTTTTGGCCTTGACTATAACGGCCAAAGCCAGGCTAAGTCCACATCAGACGAGATTAGGCTCTCGCATGTGCGAAACCCTTTAAATGCTCCTTAAATGTAACGAACATATCATTGAAATGACAATAATAGTACCAAAACTGATATTTCCATCCAAAAATATATCAAAATGTAATACTTTCTACTGTAAATAAGCTCTCAATACTTTCTACTGTAAATAAGCCCTAAGTTCCAACGGAACTAAAATCGAGTTTAAAAAGGAAATTTCTATCTATGCAACTGCAGCGTGAATTGTGCGATTCTGTCTTTCCTTTGTAGTACTAACAGGGGTGAACTATACTCTGCATAAGCATACCACATGTAATAAGCAAGGATGCAAACAAATTCTCAAACAGAGCGTCTACCAGTGCTTAATAATTTTTGTAAGACTGACTAATTTCAACTGTTGCTATAACAATTCTAAATACTAACCGGCCGAAAAGACACATATCCACAGTTCTGTATTTTCCTGGCAAATCCTCCAAAGCTGCTTTTAATGTAATTCTGCATTAAACTTGGTGGTGGAAGCTGGATTTGTACATGCTATAATCTGCTACTGAAAGTGTCTGACGGACCATTTGCTGGGTCATGAAAGCATATCATTACCTGTGATACTCATGATTACAATAGCAATAAAAGTTAATGTTCTTTACGCTCAGTTTCTTGTGGCAAAGATGTACGGGTGCGAATTTTAAGTTACTACTTAACCATTAACGAATGAGGAGTAAATAAATCTAACATAATACAACTGTGAAAGGTTTATGATTGCCACATTTCATGTCCTTAATGTTGCATGAAAATTGAAAGAGATAGTGCGCGTTATTGCTTTTTATTAAGTAAAAAGTGCATTTCTCTTAACTACATTTAAAAAGAGTTAAGAAACATCACGAACAACTCACTGTATGTTTTTGTTAAGAACTAGCAATCAACATTATTTTGCATAGGTCTATAAAAATGACAACTTGCAGTTCCAGAAAGAGATGATTACAAATTTCATTTGGATTAATTATATACGAAAGCTGTGATTCACCCTGCGGTTATTAGGGTGAAGAAAAAAGAATTTCCAAAGCTGCAATTTCTATATCCTTGACTGTATAACGTATCGGATTTGAGTAAGTTTTACACTAATGGCCTTCTGACTGACTGTAGTAAGAAAAAAAAAAAATCCTGGACTTTGAAACTGCTGAGTCGACAAACACTTAAAAACTGAACCATAAGTGCGGACTGGACTCGGATATCCATATATATATATATATATATATATATATATATATATATATATATATATATATATATATATATATATATATATATATGTGTGTGTGTGTGTGTGTGTGTGTGTGTGTGTGCGCGCGCGCACGTGAATTTTTGTCACATATACGTGAGAACTTGCATGTTGACATTATATCAAGCCACGAATATCCATTGATATCCAACTCATTACACCTTAGGAATAACTTACACCCTAGGAAATGTGAATTTGATAAGCGCTTTGTCCCCGACAGGATTCGAAGCGTTGCCTGGTCTGGAAACAACGACAGACAGTGACTGTAAACGATGCGTGTGTCTCTGACATCAACGCTGTTCCCTGAACTCAACTTCGCTCATTCTCTATTTTTCTGTGATTACTCTTAGTCGAGCTCATGACTGAAAGGGAAGGTCACGGTCTCCAGGGGTCACACTGGATTAAAAACTTCTACATCATTTCCTCTTCCTTTTCTTGTACATTTCAGTATATCAATGAAAATACATAAACCCCCAAGAAACAGGAAAAACTTTGAACATTCAAAGTGACCTATTGTAACGCACGGTAAATTGACTACTGTTAACTACGGGCATCAAAGCATGCGCATTCAATGAATTATCGATATTTATGTATAAAAAATTAGTTCTAATCTCCCATGCATGTGCCTGTGCTGTCGAGATGTGAACACGTGGGTGTATTAGTCTACCAAAGAGTAGGACCAAGTGAAGCTGGGAAAATTCGGACCCATAAAAGGGGAAGATATCACGAGCAAGATTTCTGAAAATAATAATAATAATAATAATAATAATAATAATAATAATAATAATAATAATAATAATAATAATAATAATAATAATAATAATAATAACTGCACGGCAACAGCGTAAAATATGCGATGAAGTAATCCACCAATAATGAACCAAAACTGCTAAAAATTAACCACAAATGTGGCAGTAAAAACTGTCCCGTTTTTCTTTCAAACAACTCCCGTCTGTCCGTTTGCGAGTAGTTTTGGACTTGCATCTTCAAAAACAGGCTCAAAACAAGCAGGGCAAACGGTTACCTAAAATATCTGAAAATTTACGATCTTCTGAAGAAAACATACTCAATAACCT
>NC_089751.1:41065616-41083116 GCF_040412425.1 Macrobrachium rosenbergii | reverse complement strand
AAGCCGTATCTTTAAAATCCTTCACCTCAATAAAAAAAAAAATAGCCCTAACATTGCAGCAATGTCCTCGTTCCCTCTTCTATATGAGTTACTAACTATACATTTATTTACCCTGACATATATCATAAATAAAAAAAAAACCATACACAGAATCCCAAAACATAACCGCTCGAAGCCGCGTATATTACATGGACACTATAAAATTTGTACAAATGAACCCCATATATCTAACGCGTAAAAACTCCTATACAACTGTATTTTAGGTTATCGAAAAAGTATCTATAAAAAAAACTGCTTCCTGGTGTATCAAGGCAGCTTGGCCTTGCAGTTCAAAAGCGCTCATCACACGATGATCTGTTGTTTACGCATGTTGCGGCCACCTGACGTCAGAGAGATGGGGAAATAACTAATACAGAAACAGATGGAAAAGAAGAATAGGATGTTTACGAAACGATTTTCAAATACAGAAACGAAATGTAAGGAACAATTTCTTAGAATTGCATTTAAAGGAGAAATACATTTTACATAGCGTTCTAGAGTTGTGAAAACAAAGTCAAAACGGAATGAAAAATGAGAAAAAACAATAAAGGAATCGGAAATAACAGAAGAGCACTTCGCTTGTTCGTTTCAGAAACGGGAAACGACAAATACAGACAAAAAACGATACAAAAAGAAACAGAACAAACCGAATTATAAACGGATAAAAGAGGTCGCCATACGTGTATGACATTCAAGGTCAGAAGAATAGCCTATTAAACAGTGGAACGCAACCCTTATAAAAAAAATAAACAAAACACAACAGCAACGTATAAAAAAAAGCAAAATCCAAATCCATATAAAAAAGGCAAAGTTGAAAAGATAACGTTTCACATAATTTGACGACTGGGCATTGTGCCCGCCTTTTTTTTTCTAACTACAGTAATATTCTTCTTTCGCTGAAACAATGCTATACTAATTAACTAATTGTCCCTCTGCTCTAACTCTCCCTCCAAAAACACCACTCTTCCCCCGCTGCCATGAAATAATAATTGGACGTAAGTCAAAATTCGCATTTGTTTGTTCAAAGTTTAACCCGAGCTCCAAATCATGCCGCACATCCGGGAACGCAGACTGCGTGGACGTCATCCGACAGACACCCCCAATTCTCCCCCTTCCCCAAAACAACCTACCCCCGAAGTTGTCAATGGAGAGAAAAAGTTTCAAACAGCCCATTAGAAAAGCAAAAACTCCGTTCATTCCTTCCATTCAATGACGGAAAATCACTCTCATCTACCGCCCCCCCCCCTTTCAATGAGAATCCTCCAGTTTTCCAATGTAAAGGGAAACTGCTCCCCGGCTCCCATTTAACGATGGGAAATAACTCCACTTTCCCAACTTATCTCATTAAAGAATCACTTCGGTTTCCCACATAAAGAAGAATCCTTTCCCTCCTCTTATCAAAAAAGCGATCTTCACTACGCTTTTCCCAATGAAAGGGGTATTTCTCACCTTTCCCTATTTAAAAAGGGGAAAGCACTTCCCTTACCCCATGTATCATATTACACCAGAATCATTCTAGTTTCCCCTTCTATAAAGAAATACATCCCTTCTCTTCCAGTACAACGGGAGAATCACTCACCTCGCCCCTTTTATCTGAATTAGGTATAGGTAGCAACGAACTGCTTCAATCACTCAAACAGGAATGCCACCTCCATAACTGAAATAAGAATAACCACTTTTCTCGGAGCAAAAAAAAACTTTCACTACTTCCACTGAAAATGGAAACGTGCTTATGCTCTACTTAATGAAAAAGGAAATAATTACACCTGTCAGTCATCACAAAGTAGGCTTCCCTACCTCTTAACATTACGTAACGTGAATGTCTGAACGGGTTTTCCCTTCGGCAATTAAACCAACTGCAAGAACATTGTTACAATCACTGAGTGCACCTGATCGAGGTGACTGCACCAAAAGAGTTCAGTCATTTTTAGTGTGTACGCTATAAATGTCCTAGACGCATTCAAGGATTTACGAATTGTCTCACCCTTTCGAACGGACGATTTTGAGATAAGGCTGCTAGACCCATGCTTCACTTTTCCTGATTGGTCACAAGAACTCTTGTGCTGACGGCGTCTGAAATATTTGCAGTAGTCACCAGCTAAATCACGAACCAAACCTACCACTGCTTAACTTTGCTGATCAGATAACTATTAATAGAGCTAACATGTCACTACAGCTGCAGTGTATAAATACATCAATTAATTGTTTAATGGATAAATGTTTGAGCATTTTGTTTTGTGATCTTAAATGAGACGAGATCGAACGAAATTTCAAAAGGGGAACTAATTATATAACGTCCATACAAGAGAGAGAGAGAGAGAGAGAGAGAGAGAGAGAGAGAGAGAGAGTAGTATACTTACGCAACAAGATTTACCATGAAGTGACAAATGCCAAACGTTCTCGCCATAAAAAAGAGTTGAGACTGACTTGACGTATATATATATATGTTACAGTCAACACGCGTAATCAGTCACTACGCGTAATGACTGAAATTTCAGTCATCATGCGTAATGCACTTAGGGACATTTGATCCCCAGGAGCTATTACTAAACACGGCGAAATACATTTGACCCCCAGGGACTAGTAGTAAACCCGGCGAAACAGTGTAGGTGACTCACTGTTTCGCCGTGTTTAGTACTAGCTCCTGGGGATCAAATGTCCCCTAAGTGCATTACGCGTGATGACTGAAATTTCAGTCATTACGCGTAATGAATGATTACGCGTTGTTGATTATTATATATATATATATATATATATATATATATATATATATATATATATATATATATATATATATATGAGAGAGAGAGAGAGAGAGAGAGAGAGAGAGAGAGAGAGAGAGAGAGAGAGAGAGAGAGAGAGAGAGAGATTTTTTAAAATTTTAGCCTCGCGTAAGAGAGCCAGAGACCACAGTTTAATCACAGGATGTAAAAACCACTTATAGTCGGCTGTGGTGGGTCGCAGCAGCAAGGATGGCCAAAGGTCTAATACCAAAAGAATTGCTCAGACCCGAAAGGTTAACACCTTCTGGAGACACCTCTTGTATGAGCAAAAGACTTAAGAGAGAGAGAGACACCTCTTGTATGAGCAAAAGACTTAAGAGAGAGAGAGAGAGAGAGAGAGAGAGAGAGAGAGAGAGAGAGAGAGAGAGGGAAGTTGGCGTAGTAGCTAAGTGGTGCAGCGTTCACAGCTGCATTCATAATTAGAATATTAGCTGCTGCTCACACGTACAATGCAGCTTACCAGCAGCAAGTGAGTTAAACTGACTTCTACCACGGTGGCAGTAAGGTGTACTACCTAGAAAAAGCTTCCCAGAAGAGCGCCATGACCCGGGAATCTAAGGCTGTGAGCGCCCCCTGGGGGAGGATATGCCTTCTGAATGACAGAAAACTTGCATCCAAAGGCACTTTCATAAGTCTGGTTAATCAAGTGGAAAAGACACACAAGTAGTGCCACTGGTTTGGGATACCTTAATTGTACCCTAATAAAGGTTCTGGGGGGCCATCTGTGGTAGAAAATTTCCCTAAAGCTAATGACATATACGCTTTACACTACTGTGGGATACAGGAAATAGAAAATTACAGGATCGTCGCCGGGGTGAGAGGTTTGCAGCCCCATTCCCGGTACTGACATTGCAGAACACAAGAGATGAAATAAAGACAATTCTATATATATATATATATATATATATATATATATATATATATATATATATATATATATATATATTAATTATCTATATACAGTACACACACACATATATATATATAATATATATAAACATATATGTATTTATGTGTGTGCGCATGTGTGTGTTCAAAACATCTTATACAATTCTTCAGCAACTATTTCTCTAACAATACCTTTCTGTCAAGTCATGAAAAAACATCACAACCACCGGGACAGATTAAAAAAAAAAAAATCAATTTACGCTGTTCATTTACAAGATTTAAAGGGAAAACAAAGACTTACTGACTCAGACGCTCTCCCACACATAACAGCAGTTTCACCGGAGTGTATTTATCGTTACCTGCAAAGCAAAGAACAGGAAATTAATTTAAGCACAACAAAGACCTGACAACAAGACTGGCTATACTGTGATTACTGCAGTATCATTCAGTTAATAATAATAATACCAGGATAATAATAACAATAATGATGATTATGATAATTATGAAACAAAATAGTGAAGTTAACCTTCTCAAATAATTAATATCAAGGGTTGATTTACATGATATGATATTTCCTACCTTATCAAATGCCGACGAATGGTTGAACATATTTTATGACTATCGCTAAATATATATACCCATGCTACCAACATACTATGTGTATGTAATATACATACCTATGTACAGTATATATATATTATATATATATATATATATATATATATATATATATATATATATATATATATATATATATATATATAAATAAATCAAAAGTCCTTCAAAGAAGGCATCGTGCTTACCCCATACAAAAATGGGAAAAAAGCACGTTAAAAGAAGAAGAAGAAGAAGAAGATATATATATGTATATATATATAATATATATATATATTATATATATATATATATATATATATATATATATATATATATATATATATATATATATATATATATTTTGTCACTTGTACACACGAGTTTTTTATACTGACAAATATTAAGCCACAAATATAACTTGATATCGATTTCACTTCACCTTGGGAATGACTTACAACCCGCGCGAGTTATAACTGATAACTGCAGGTGTTCGAAACCTTGTCGGGGCAGGTGTCCTTATCAATTATAATTTCCCAATCTAACTCATAAGTGCATTTGTCCATTCTAAACCAAAGGCACATATTCGAATCCTGGCTGGGGAAGACGCACGTATCAGTTATAAATTCTCTTGGGTGTAAGTTATTCCCAAGGTAGAGTGAATTCGATATTAAGGGACACTTTTAACTAAACTACCAAATCTCCCCTTAACACTAGTTCTTCCTACGACACATACACCACGCAAGATTCAAACAACAATCTCATTATGCAGTCTAACACTGGCTTCCAAACGTGTATACACGCACACACACACACACACACACACACACACACACACACACACACACACACACACACACATATATATATATATATATATATATATATATATATATATATATATATATACATATATAAATATATATGTATAAATATATATATAAATATATATATATACATATATATATATATATATAAAAACATTGCATAAAGATCTCAAGAAGCAAAAAAATCTGAATTCTTGCTTTTATTTGCTATTTTTCAAAACGTCATATGGCTCACCCGTCGCCTCCCCCACCCGACTCCTATCTCGTGCCAAATTAAGCTTTAGCATTCCTTAGGGCTGAGGACATTCAGAAGTTTTGAATTATTGTCCCGGTTGCTGCTTCCCGTCTAATAATTTTACAACATATCCTAAGTTGAACTATTTTTTTCTTTTCAATTTACTACATTCTTCTTCCCTTAGTTTCCTATATTTTGCGTTTCCTTAATTCTTTCTACAATTTGTGACGCCTACCTTTCGTCGTTGTTCTCTATATCAGTTATATATTATTCATTTTTATATACTATTAGTGTCAATTTTCATGCTGGTTTTATATGCATAATCCCTAATTATCAGGTACGCCTTTCAATCCCACAGCATCTTTAATCACATTTAACTTTTTAAAAAATATATATATATAAATAAAAATAAAAATAAAAATAAAAATAGGTTTAAAAAATAAAAACAAAAATATAGATAATTAAAAAGAGAAGTTAAACACTGCTTGCGACCTGATCTACCTTCCCTTTTCATCAGGCGACTTCTTTGCAATATGATCCATATAGCTGTCACTTTTCTTATATTCCCTTGACTAACACTATCTATGCATCCCGTTATTTGTTTACATTTCTCACACTTTTCATATTCTTTTCTAAATTTGTATTATCCTTCTTTATTTGATATAAACCTAACTTTTATCTCGCTCATTTATGCACCAAAAACTTTATCCGGAAAAACACATCAACACACAAATGTCTGAAATTTCTGGTGCATTTTAATCTACTTGCAAAGGCACACAGATAAAGAATCTCTGTCTCTCTCTCTTTCTCTCACTTGTGAATTAACTGCAGTTTCTCTCTTCCTAACCTCCTTGTCACTGGCAGCAACAAAATACACATTCCGTCCTGTCTCTTACTCCAGTAATAACACATGACAAAAACAAACCTCATTATATGCAACAAGTGGCTTTGTGACCGAAGGGTCATACCGCGGCTACATGAGAGGGGTTTGGGAGGTCAAATGAAGGGGTGCTAAGCCCCCTTGGACTGAACCCCCACCCCCGAAAAAAAGGGAAGGGGGAGGGTTGGGTTGGGGGAAGACAGAGAAGGTGGGTGGGAGCCAACATGGGCGGGGCTGGGGTATACGATGATGATAGGGAACTACTTGGGCATGGAGAGACGGGGCTTAAGGGGGGCAGAATTTCCCACCGGAAATGCGGGCAGTAATTAGTAGCCCCCTCTCCCGAACGCCTGCCCCCCACTAACCCAGTCGACCTTCTAAAATGTTGGCGTCATTATGTGAGTGTATATTTAGCTTCGTAAATAAAGAACTCTGGCTGGAGACCAATAATGTGGCACTCGTGGGTATACATGCCCTGGCTGATGCGTCCCCCCCGCCGCTCCCCTCTTCCTCCCACAGGTCGTGGCTAACGAGCCGCCACCCATCCTAGCAATCGCCCAGCTGAGTTATTCTGAAGGGGAACTTGCAGGATAAGAGAAAATAAGAGAGAGAGAGAGAGAGAGAGAGAGAGAGAGAGAGAGAGAGAGAGAGAGAGAGACTGAACGTATATCTGTACATACTTAAGTATTTTCTCCTAAACATAAAAGTGTCACTTGCACACACACACACAAATCTGGTTCCAACGTACTTAAGTAAATATTCAATCTTACAAAAACAAAAAGAGAAACAAAATGTATAAGAATTTCCACAGCTGAGAGAATTATAAGTGGAAAGCTATGAAAGACACTATACATATATGATTCACAAGTATTAAAACCATATTCACCGGCATCAGAGAGAGAGAGAGAGAGAGAGAGAGAGAGAGAGAGAGAGAGAGAGAGAGAGAGAGAGAGATTATAAAATCTACAATTAAATCATGTTTAAGGATAATGTTTATCAACCCACAGTAGACAGCTTTCGTGTGCCTTTTAATTTTAGACAAATATATATTGCAGCTGCGGGACATTAAATAAGCTTCATATAAAACCACATTTTATAAACACTTTGCATAGCTATTTCTAAGAATGAGGATAATAAGAATTAACAACAATTAAAAGAAATCAAATTACGTTTAATACGATTTTCAAAAACGTAAGTTTACTATATTCTCGCGCATATTAAAAAAAATAAATCTCAGATTCCCGCATGTAAGAATAAAACCTGTTTCACAAGCCAGGACAATGAAGCCTCGATATACTGAAATTCACACCGACTAAAATAAATTCCCAGATTTTAAATTAACCTAATATTTGTGAGAGTTTCAGCACATGTGTATAATAGCTATGAATACCGCTTTCATGCAAAACTTATCCATACACATACGAACAAACACAGGCAGTTAATTAACACATAAATATACATTCACACATGTATAATGAACACTTGCATGTGATTAAATGGTATAAAAAAAAACACGTTCGTAAACATGCAATAACGAAACTGCCTAACGGAATTTCATGACATACTGAAAGCAAACAAACAGACAAAGACATAACAAAAACAAACAAAAATACATGACGTTCCAAAACCCATATAAGCGGCCCGAGCAAGGCTGGCATAAACGTATACGCGTGTACACAGTCACACATTTACACACACACACACACACACACACACGCATACACACGTGTCGGGCGGAGCTATAAATAGAAGCGGCAACATCCGCACAGTCACTACCTACATTTACTTTACATTTTATAGTTTGCCGTTTTACTTTCACAGGTTCTGCCAATGATTTAACTCGGCTTTATTTTATTTTTACCCACCTTTGGTTTACAATACTTGTGTATAACTGTATATAAAATGTAACGGTGAAATATACATATGCAAAATAATATATATATATATATATATATATATATAATATATATATATATATATATGTGTGTGTGTGTGTATATGTATATATGTATACACACATATATATATATATGTATATATATATATATATATATATATATATATATATATATATATATATATATATATATATATATATATATATATATATATATATATTATGTATATTATAAATATATACATATGTTATCACTAGATTCGAAAGAAATTATTTCTCTAATCATGTTTTTGCATGTGACCAAAAATGTTCAGATACAGACAACAAAACTATCATTTTCGAACATTCCCTGGCCAAAACGAACTTCTCACCCTTACACAAACCTAATAATGACATACATAAAAAAAGCAACCTTTTACATTGGTTCACTCACGTATAACGGGCGACGTGGACAGTGTACCACTTGTCCCGGTATGCATTAAAAAAAAATCCGTAAAAAAAAAAAAAAGTAAAAAATGCGCCGAAGTTTCTTCGGCGCAATTGAGTTTTTTGTACAGCCGCTACAGCGTATAATCAAGGCCACCGAAGATAGATCTATCTTTCGGTGGTCTCGGTATAATGCTGTATGAGCTGCGACCCATGTAACCACGGCCCTGTGGTGGCCTATCCTATATCGTTGCCAGAAGCATGATTATGGCTAACTTGAATCTTAAGTAAAATAAAATTACTGAGGCTAGGGGGCTGCAATTTGGCATGTTTGATGACTGGAGGGTGGATGATCAACATACCAATTTGCCGCCCTCTAGTCTCATTAGTTTTTAAGATCTGAGGGGGGACAGAAAAAGTGCGGACAGAATAAAATGCGGACAGGCAGACAAAGCCAGCACAGCAGTTCTCTTTTACAGAAAACTAAAATTATTTCCCTTCTATTTCTCAGCTTAATCCCTACATGTGGACAAAATCATTAATTAGTTTTCTAAGCTTATTTTTCTTTTCTGCCTTCAAGTCATCAGTAAAAACTTTGGCATATATTTTTGGGTGCAAACACCACGTTTGATCACACACCACAACAAGTGACTAGGTGTAGGTCCTGACCGGTTTCAGCTTTATTTCCAAGACGCTGACGAAGGACTGATACACAGCGGTAAGATATGACAATAAATATAATACAGAGACAGTACGTCCACCTAGACTTTCACTTTTTCACCTGTGGTGATGGGTGATAAACGAATCACGTGTTAAAGTGATTATCATAATACTATGTTTGATATCCAAGATTCAAGCAACATAGAAAATATCTTCGTGTTCCTCTAAAATATACCAGTCTATTAGAATGAAGCATAATGAGGAATTCTGCAACAGAGCTCAAAGAAAATCATTACATAGATCATTACTTGTCATTCAAAGTAAAGGAATTTCTTATATCATCATTACTGAATTTCTGACCATTAGGTTGTAAAAAGTAGCTGTTGATGGGCACTGTAGTGACTAGAAGGTTGTAATCTCTGGCGTTCCTCAGAGCAGTGTTACTGGCTCATTACTATTTATATCATACATGCACGATAAGCGGTTTGGCCCTGAAATCAAGTTCGTTCTCTGGGTAGATGACGCTGTTCTATTTCTATTGATCCTATCTCCTTATTGTACACCTGTGGTTACTGATGTTATTAACAAGCAGGTTGTCTGGGTAGATGATGCCACTCTATTTCTATCGATCCTAACTCCTGATTTTCCACCCGTGGGTTACTGATTCTATTCAAAGATTTTCGCTGAAATTAGTGCCTTGTGAAAATAGGGATGATGAAGTTAAACTTTAGTAAAACTCTTGAGTATGATTGTTAGTAGGTGTATGACTCTGGATCATCCAACCCAGATCTTTCCATCGACAGTGGTTCTTCAACTACATTCAACTCATTTTGAATTTCAGTTGTCATTCTTGCCTGCGAAGTCAATTTTGACAAACACATCCGGTTTATCTTTCCTCTGCAGAAATAATCGGTGTACGGGAGAAGATTTTCAAGGTTTCTGAAAGAACGCCTGTCTATTCTGACGACATGCTTGGTTTTATTTTATCCGTGTTTTGAAAATTGTTACCCAAGTCTTCACCACCTGAAAAGCATTTCAAGTTGTACAGAAATTCAGCTTCTGTTACATTTCGTGTCCTAATCACACAAATCTCCGGCACCGTCTTTCAATTACCTCCCTGAGAATGTTTTATAAAAATGTTTATAATTCAGATTATTCTCTGTATTTAGATCTTCCCAGACTATACCATGCATGATAGGTATGAAACATTCTGCTTTTCTAACTTGGGTTGCAGTTTGGCTAATAATAATAATAATAATAATAATAATAATAATAATAATAATAATAATAATAATAATAATAATAATAATAATAATAGCAGCAGCAGCAGCAGCAGTAGTAGTAGTAGTAGTAGTAGTAGTAGTAGTAGTAGTAGTAGTAGTAGTTTCTAAATCTCACGGTCTTTAACGCAATTAGTTGTGGAAAGAATGCATTAAAAAATGTAAGTACAAAACAGAAAAATTATATACGCACAATCATTCTCAAATGTACAAGTAAAGTGCAACTGAAGTCTTGTGTCTGCCGACGATAAATCGTGAAAACATTCTGCCAGAATGCTGAATATTAAAAATCATAGTATTACTCATAATTCTGTCGGTTCTCGAGACAGTTGAAAGAAAATATTCAGTTGGAAAGGCGAAGGACGTATGTAAGATTTGAGCAACTTCTCACGTCAAATTCACCGCCTTAAACATAAATAAACACAAATAAATATAAAAATAAATATTTTTTTTTTTTTTTTTTTTTGTCTATCACAGTCATCCTATTCGACTGGGTGGTTTTTATAGTGTGGGGTTCCGGGTTGCATCCTGCCTCCTTAGGAGTCCATCACTTTTCTCACTATGTGCGCTGTTTCTGGTAGCACACTTTTCTGCATGAGTCCTGGAGCTACTTCGGCATCTAGTTTTTCCAGGTTCCTTTTCAGGGATCTTGGGATCGTGCCTAGTGTTCCTATGATTATGGGTACAATTTCCACTGGCATATTCCATATCCTTCTTATTTCGATTTTCAGGTCTTGATACTTATCAATTTTTTCTCTTTCTTTCTCATCTACTCTGGTGTCCCATGGTATTGCGGCATCAGTGTGTGATACTTTTTCCTTGATTTTGCCAATCAACGTCACGTCATGTCTATTATTATTGTTATTATTATCATTATTATGCAGTGTTGTAAATTTGGTGCAGAAATACCAACATCTGCTTTATTATGAAAATAAAGACATGCAATCAGCGTCATACATCACGTCCAAGTAACCACAGTGAAAAGGAACCTATTTGCAAAAGGAAATCAAACATGGGCCTCCAGAGTCCGGTGTGACAGACAGTGTATTACACCATGGCCAGAGAAGCCTACAAGCTGACTGAGTAATTAGTTAAGTTAGTCTATTAATCGAATGGTTATGAGTAAAAAAAAAATCGGAAAAAATATCCAAGGTTAATGGATGACGATTCCTCACGCAGCGGATGACACGTGCGGCCTTGAGCCCTCGTCACTAATGCGATGAAAAATTTCTGAAAATTAATCCCTTTTGAGAAGTTAATGACGTTAAATGTGAATATTGAATCATTACCCAGAATTTCTCTTATAATTTAAGTGATACACCGAAATTTATAAATGGAAATGTGAGAGTATTTGCGCACACCACTCTGGTAATATTCAAAACACTCCCCCTTCTCTCTCTCTCTCTCTCTCTCTCTCTCTCTCTCTCTCTCTATATATATATATATATATATATATATATATATATATATATATATATATATTACATATATTACTTTTTATCACATCACCGTGATTCATATTCAATCAGTAAGTTACAAACGTCCTTTAATATCAATTCAGCTCTACCTCGGAAATAATATATTTTCATATATGTTACCGAAGGGGAATTTTTTAGTTGATATTAAGTTCGTCGTCTCGTACCTCACTTGCTGGCCGCGTGGGTTAAAATGCGTCCACTGTAGTCCTGAGTTCTTGTCTTGCTGCTTCGAGCCCACGAGACGACGAACTTATTATCAACTAAAAATTCCCCTTCGGTAACATATATGAAAATATATTATTTCGGAGGTAGAGCGAATTGATATTAAAGGACGTTTGTAGCTTACTGATTGAATACTACATATATATATATATATATATATATATATATATATATATATATATATATATATATATATATATATATATATATATATATTATATATATTACATACATGCACACATGTATGTATGTATGTATATATATATATATATATATATATATATATATATATATATATATATATATTACATACATGCACACATGTATGTATGTATACATATATATATGTATATGTATGTATATATATATATATATATATATATATATATATATATATATATACATACAGTGATTTTGCAAGCAAAAAAGTTGTTTTATCTGCAAAGTCTGTACAGTAGTATTCAAAAACAATGACAGAGCGCTAGAACTGTACTCGCTGGCAAGGTTCGTGGTTCGACTTCCAACCTACCGTCCATCAGTTAACCTAGCTAGGTAAGGGTACAAAGCGTAAGACGGATTAAAGAGAAAGTGCATGGGGGTAGGAACCATGTCCTCAGCAAAAAAAAAAAAAAAAAAAAAAAAAAACTAAGAACTGCCAGCCTGTATTCTTCTGGTGCCACCCTCTCAAGCAGAAAAGGACGTGATATATATATATATATATATATATATATATATATATATATATATATATATATATATATATATATATATGTATATGTATATATAGTATATATGTATATATAAGTATGTATGCACATTATATACCCAAAAATATCTCTGCTTAACATTGCTTGGTATGATAACTACCAACAAACTGTATATAAAATGTGAGAGAGAGAGAGAGAGAGAGAGAGAGAGAGAGAGAGAGAGAGAGAGAGAGAGAGAGAGAGAGAGTTTATACAATGCTGTCCGCTCCTTAAACAATTTATTCAAACTTTATCTCCTCATAAACATGACACAACAAAGCACGGCACAATGAAGAGTCTTGCTTAATTGACCATTAACTATTAGAAGAAAATGTCGGAGAGAGAGAGAGAGAGAGAGAGAGAGAGAGAGAGAGAGAGAGAGAGAGAGAGAGAGAGAGAGAGAGAGAGTCTGAGTTACGTAAGAATATTTTCGAAGACACCGCCACCTATTACATAGAACTATAATATACGTGTATGTATGTATGTATGTATACACTAATCCCCAATATCGTTGAATATCCAGTTCACTATACCTTAGGAATAACTTACATCCCAAAGGGAACTGCAGTCTTAGTTAATTGTTTATTGTGGTTTATAAAATAAAAGCCCAGGTCCGAAACCTAGCAAGGACAGAAGCAATTATCAATTATAATTCCATCTGAATGCAAGTTATTCCCAAGGCATAGTGAACTGATATCAGATGATATTCGTGGCTTAATAATTGTGAATATGAAAAGTCACACGTGCATTAGAGGAAAATATGAGGAAAAAATATGTCAAAAGCAATCAATTCACTGTCGTTTAACGATATCCCTCTAAGTCCGCTCTTTCAAGACAAATTTCAAAGCAGTATCAATATTTCGAAAATTCAGAGACTGCTTCTGATATCCAAGTGTAGGGAAGGAAGTTAAAGTTAAGTATATTTTAGTTTAACCAGACCACTGAGCTGATTAACAGCTCTCCTAGGGCTGGCCCGAAGGATTAGACTTATTTTACGTGGCTAATAACCAAGTGGTTACCTAGCAATGGGACCTACAGCTTATTGTGGAATCCGAACCACATTATGACGAGAAACGAATTTCTATCACTAGAAATAAATTCCTCTTATTCTTCACTGGCCTGTCGGAGATTCGAACTCGCGACCAACAGAGGAACTAGATGAACAAATATCCAAAGAATAAGCATATCAGAAATGATTTCAAACTATAACAAACATACAAATAAACGAGACATGAAGAAACAGCAAGGCGTTATCAGATCTACAGTGACTCGACATATCGATTAAACAACAAATACACAAGTTGGAAAACATAAACAGACTGAGCGTAAAGATGTCAAATAAGAAAAAAGCGATCACGTACATAAAAAACAAACATTCTCCAATACACAAAGATTCGTTCTTTTATCACTGCCAAGTCTCGCCAAAGTTGAAAGATTCAAGTTAAAAGTGGCAGCGAATCCTTGTATGCAAGGTTAACGCTCTCACCCACGACGCGACGGCTTGAAATATCAGCGAAATAAATTTACATTAGATGACGGCTCAATTCATAAAAATGAGCATGCAGACATACATACACATATTGTATATACTGTATATATATAATATGTAATTTTGCCTTTATATATATATACATATATATATATATATATATAAAGGCAAAATCCACGAAGGCAAGAGAAACAGTGGAGCGCTGCGAGGCCTTTCGATTTGTCGTCCTTTTCTTAGCAGACTAAAGAAATATAAAAATAAGTTTATAAAGATAGCTCATATAAATGACAGATGAGGATTACAAAGGAAAAAATATGTACTGCATGCGTATAATACACAAATATACACCCGAACAAAAATAATCCAATCATGACACCCTGCACCACAGTCAACAAAACCCTGACAATAACATAGATAAACCACTTATCCATAACCTAAAACCATCTTAAAAAAAAAAACTTTAAAAGAGAAAAAAATAATCCGCTCTCTACCCTTCAATCAAAAAAACAAACCTTCCCTAACAGAAACGATTGAGGAGAGGGAAAAGAATTGAATTTTCAGACATCGAATCTTTTTTTAATTTTCTTTTTTTTTTTAGCAGTACAGATTAAGTTGGGTGAAAAGTGGAGAATCTGGGTCACCGAAGAAGTAGCAGCAGTAATGGTAGTAGCAGTAATAGTAGCAGCCGAGATACCGGCCAGATACAGCGAGGGTTCTTTCGGTGGTATTAGCCGCGGCGGTACTTGAGTTCGCCACGGAAGAAGAAGCAGAAATAGAAAAAAAAAAAAAAAGAAGGAAGAATGGAATAATTGTGAAAAGCAAGATGGATACCGGGAGGAGTATGAAAAGTGGGAAGGAAGAAATGAATAACAGCAGGCAGAAGAGGCGGAACAACAAGGCGAAAACTGAAAACATGCAAGGAGGAAACAAATAAAAAGAAAGAAAATATATGCACCGACGCTTCTTCGACGCAATCGACTTTTCTGTACAGCGTATAATCATGGCCACCGAAAATAGATCTATCTTTCGGTGGTCTCGGTATAATGCTGTATGAGCCGCGGCCCATGAAACTTTAACCAAGGCCCGGTGGTGGCCTGGCCTATATCGTTGCCAGACGCACAATTATGGCAAAGTTTAACCTTAAATAAAATAAAAACTACTGAGTCTAGAGGGCTCAAATTTGGTATGTTTGATGATTGGTGGGTGGATGATCAACATACCAGTTTGCAGCCCTCTAGCCTAGGTAGTTTTTAAAATTTGAGGGCGGACAGAAAAAGTGCGGACATAAAAAAGTGCGGACACAGACAAAGCCGGCACAATAGTGTTCTTTTCAGAAAACTAAAAAGGGAAAAAGGAAATCACTGTGAAGAGCAAGAGGGATATCCAGGAAGAGCATAAAAATGGGAAGAAAGAAAAGAATAAGAGCAAGTAGAGGAAACTGGATAACAAGGAGAAAAACTGAAAATATGTCAGTAGGAAACATAAAAAAAGAGGGAAGGAAATAATTGAGAAGAGCAAGCGGGATTCCAGGAAGATTATGAAAAATGAGAAGAAAGAAAAGAACAAGAACAGGCAAAGGAAACGGAGTAATTAGAAGAAAAACTGAAAATACGTAAGGAGGAAAAAACGGGGACATGGGAAACAATGGAAATGAATAGGAGAGATGACAGAGAAGAATAAGACAAAGGGAAAAATGAAAAGAAAAGAAGAATAATAATAGAAAGTCGGGAAAGGAGAATAAAAGACAGGACGGAAATAAAGATGAAGGAAAACTGATGACCAAAAGAAGACAAGAATAAGATATGAGAAGGAAGTAGAAGACAAAATGGAAGAATAAATAAGAAAAAATGGAAAAAGAAGACCGGAGAAAAACAGAAGTACAACAGAAGAACGTGGAAGATAAAGAATACCAAGAAAACAGAAGCTAGAAAACAAAAGAAAGAAGGAAAAGAAAATAGGAGGGGGGCGAGAAAGTCAGTTTAAAAGAAACAAGCCAAATATATATGGGAGGGAGAGAGAGAGAGAGAGAGAGAGAGAGAGAGAGAGAGAGAGAGAGAGAGAGAGAGAGAGAAAAAGTCAGTTTAGAAGCAACAAGCCAAATTTACGGAGAGAGAGAGAGAGAGAGAGAGAGAGAGAGAGAGAGAGAGAGAGAGAGAGAGAGAGAGAGAGAGAGAGAGAGATTGTTTTAAGCAAAAATCTAGATCTAAATTCGTAAAACTTCCGTATAGGTCTAACGAAAAACTTTTTATGAATATAGCAATGAATATCCCATTCACCAAACAAAAGCCCTATCGTCCTTCCTTCTCTCTCTCTCTCTCTCAACACGCAAGCGGAAAGCGTTGTTTCCGGCACGTCATTTTCAATTGCAGTGAAATAAACTGGCCATGTCATTTTTCACACAAGGTATCATTTTACGAGTAAGTTGTCCATAATCATATTTCAATTATGTGAGAGAGTGGTCAAGAAAGGTGGCGTTATCAGAGTAAATTAAAAAAACTACTTTATATATAAGTATATATATATATATATATATATATATATATATATATATATATATATATGTATATATATATATATTTATATTATATACATATATACATATATATATATACTGTGTATATATATATATATATATATACATATATATATATATAATAAATATATGTACATATACATTATATATATATATATATATATGTGTGTGTGTGTGTATATATATATACATTAAGATTTCCTCTGTTCTCGGTAATAACTGAAAACATTTTGGTGCGGATATTAGTCTGGATCTAGATCAATGGATTCTGCGTTATTTTACTATTGGCGTCACTAAAAATTTTCGATGCGAAAGGAAAGCTCCCTGCACTTTGTGAAAGAAATCTTGAATAGCGCTGAATACTTATGTAACAACAGTAGTCGCGCTCTTACATGTAAATAAACGTAAATGATGCTATATATTTCTGTAACAATCCTAAACACCTTAATGAAGGTTTGGGATCTCTGATTACCATTTCGAAGCCAACCTCTTATGAAGGTGGCAGGGAGAAAGAGAATCTACC
>NC_089751.1:41050616-41060616 GCF_040412425.1 Macrobrachium rosenbergii | reverse complement strand
CTCCTTTTCATAAGAGTAGAAAGGTTCACAGGAAAGGGTCAGCAAAATAACTGCTCCTTTTCATAAGAGTAGAAAGGTTCACAGGAAAGGGTCAGCAAAATAACTGCTCCTTTTCATACGAGTAGGAAGGTTCACAGGAAAGGGTCAGCAAAATAACTGCTCCTTTTCATAAGAGTAGAAAGGTTCACAGGAAAGGGTCAGAGAAATAACTGTTCCTCTTCATAAGAGTAGAAAGGTTCACAAAAAAGGGTCAGAGAAATAACTGTTCCTTTTCATAAGAATAGAAAGGTTCACAGGAAAGTGTCAAAGAAACAGCTGCTCCTTTTCAAAAGAGTAGAAAGGTTCACAGGAAAGGGTCAGAGAAATAAGGGCTCCTTTTCATAAGAGTAGAAAGGTTCACAGGAAAGAGTCAGAGCTGCTCCTTTTCAAAAGAGTAGAAAGGTTCACAGGAAAGGGTCAGAGAAATAACTGCTCCTTTTCAAAAGAGTAGAAAGGTTCACAGGAAAGGGTCAGAGAAATAACTGTTCCTCTTCATAAGAGTAGAAAGGTTCACAGGAAAGAGTCAGAGCTGCTCCTTTTCAAAAGAGTAGAACGGTTCACAGGAATGGGTCAGAGAAATAAGGGCTCCTTTTCATAAGAGTAGAAAGGTTCACAGGAAAGAGTCAGAGCTGCTCCTTTTCATAAGAATAGAAAGGTTCACAGGAAAGGGTCAGAGAAATAACTGCTCCTTTTCATAAGAGTAGAAAGGTTCACAGGAAAGAGTCAGAGCTGCTCCTTTTCAAAAGAGTAGAACGGTTCACAGGAATGGGTCAGAGAAATAACTTCTCCTTTTCATAAGAGTAGAAAGGTTCACAGGAAAGGGTCAGAAAAATAACTGCTCCTTTTCATATGAGTAGGAAGTTTCATAGGATAGGGTCAGAAAAATAACTGCTCCTTTTCATAAGAGTCGGAAGGTTCATAGGAAAGGGTCAGAGAAATAACTGCTCTTTTTCATAAGAGTAGAAAGGTTCACAGGAAAGGGTCAGAGAAATAACTGCTCCTTTGCATAAGGGTAAAGGTAAGAAAGGAGACTATGAAAGATATAAGGCCTATACCGTTGCTCAAGATAAAATGAAAAGTATAAGGTTAGGTTTCTATGTAGTTAGTTCCGTAACGGATAGCTTATATTTAAATGGAAAGTGCAGAGTACGTTTAAACATGGAAAAGATTATGTGGAGCCTGTGCTTATTAGAAATCAATTTTGTACACCTGAACCAAGAAAAAGATTATGCAGCCAGAGATGTAGTGAGAGGGTTGAATTAAAGGTTTAGAAGTAAATCTGGTGACGGTTCGAGACGCTAATGCTGAGCCTTTTATGTGTTGTGGAAGGACCTTTTTTTTTATTTCTTCAAGGAACCTGATCATTTATTCAACAGTAAAAAGATGAATGCCTTATTGTTTACTATGTGGAAAGCCATTTCTATATTACAAAACTGCCTAATACTCAATATATATATATATATATATATATATATATATATATATATATATATATATGTTATTATAGAATAATTGGTAGTATACACGCCTTGCTAGCTAAATGAGGAGACTTAATCCTTGGCGACTTGGGGTGGGGATGGGAGGTTCTGTCAAAGCCAGTTGTCCTTCATTCTTGCAGACCAAAGCAATGAATTAGGTACCTCAAAATCTGTCCATTACAATGGGTCGCAGTTGGATGTGGCGGAAATCATTAGAATTGGATGAGCAGTGTATGGCAATACACACATGTGTGTGTGCCTGCGAGAATATCTATTGGGATATCAACACACAAAGAGAAATAAATGAATACTGTTAATAATGCAGAACAAATAAAGAAGACAAACCATCCACGCTGATTGGTTAGAAATTAATAACCTCTCCCCACTTACCTCCCCCACCCCCGCCCCTCCATATGACCGATGACGCAGCTTGGAGGTATACGCTACCCGAATCCCAATGCGAGTGCATTGGGTATAATGGCACATGAGCAATGAGGCACGCCGTGGCATTCATGCGATTTGCCCAAAAGATGAAAACCACATGCTTTGGAACTTACGGAAATCAGCTCGCTCGATATTCATGCGGTTGGGCAAATAGGAGTTACGAAACGGTATTACCCGCTATCTAAAACTGCTACGTCACATTATTAATCTCAAGACATATTCTCTGTCTCTCTCTCTCATAACCAAATCGCTGTAATATGAAAGAAACTTTTTTTATTAAAAAAAATATTCACGAAGCATTGTTGTTTATTACTTGAAGCATAAACCATAAACGCACGTATACTTACATTATAATTATAAATTAAAATAACTATATTTCACATCTAAATTAATGATACTGGGTGAGGTTCGTCCCTATCACAACAGCGTTGCAGACCGACACACACACATACATATATAAATATATAATGTATATATAATTATATAATACATATATATATATATATATATATATATATATATATATATATATATATATATATATATATATATATATATATATATATATATACACTCGTATATATATAGTGTGTGTGCATGTACGGCTCTCCATGGTCAAGTGATTACCACTGAACCAGTGAGCAAGCCATTAGTACCTTTTTCCTGAAAAGCTTACTTTCCTTTGATGATCCAAGCTGTTGACTTCTTTGTGCCATATGTAAAGCGGAGGATTGTGACAAAAAGCCTCATCCGAAAAGGACTGCTTATAACTGAGAGCCAATAACCTTCGAGAGCCACCCTCCAAAGAGAAATCGAGTATAGGTTTATATATATATATATATATATATATATATATATATATATATATATATATATATATATATATATATATATATATACAATGGAGTGAATGAAAACTAATGATCAATCAAATGACTTTTCAAGTAGAGTGATAAGCCATGATAAAAGGACCACGTTCAGCTTCCAAGTGACCGAATAGGTCCCAGATGAATTCCCTAAACATGAATTACTTAAACATTACCGAAAGTCATCGCAAAGAGATCTGAAACGGACCAGCACACAGAATAGTGACCAATGGGGGCCAAAAGGGTGAACTCCATAGTTTTCTCTAGTGCAGCACCTTGAAAACTTCTTAGAGGCGTCAGAAAGCAAGGCCATTTCTCAAGGTTTATTATATCAAGAGAAATCATGGCACGATGGCAAAATGCTTCAGGTTCTACCACTGTTGGAACAGTGTTCTTCAGTTATCGGACAACACCATCCCGGGAACTTCTCTCTCTTAGATAACATTATTCGAGGTGATGGTGGTCCCATACCCTAAGAACAATTGTAGGAATGAATCCTAATCGATAAACTCCAATTCCCTTTATTTCTTGTTCTGTCGCCTTTAGCACCCATAGTTCTAAGGTCAGTGTGGATGGTTTCTCTCAAGAGACTGAGACTTATAAATACTTTTTCGCACACTAAAATTACAAAAACTAACCTCTCAAATATTTCGTCACAGTCCTCACTTACGATGTCTAGAACATAATGCAGATCTGTTCTAATTCTGAAAGAATCTAATTTTAAATTAATTCACCCGAATAGCCAGTTTTGCTTTTCCAGTCAACATTCACTAATGAGAAAAGAAATACTACAGAAAAATAGGAAAAATATCACACATCAATTAAGGCTCATGATACAGCTTTAACCTTCAGTAATAACTTCCTTTGTAAAAAAAATTATCCCACGAAGCATATATATTTACAGATACATACATGCACACACACACACACACACACACACACATATATATATATATATATATATATATATATATATATATATATATATATATATATATATATTATATATATATTATATACATATAGATCATGTTTACATACATAAATGCGTACACACACGTGATTATATAGTGTAAATATATAAACAAATATAAACATTTATATATATACGTATATATGTATACATGTATATGTACACTGTATATATATATAATATATATATATATATATATATATATATATATATATATATATATATATATATATATATATATATATACAGATTTTCAAGGATACCTACTTTCACTTTAACTCGATCCCGGTGCTGCTAATGTAAATACAGGTAAATGTCCTCCCTTGATTGAAAACGTCATTAAACCAGAGGGATAATATCGCCGTAAGCACGCCAGATGCAGCAAGGAATTGTCAGTCACCTCACTTTATTACATTGGTTACCATCAAAGGGGGAGTGAGATCACTAAGTATTCAGCAACCGTCTGATAAGAGTATGATTACAAACGAGAGAACAAAGCACAAACGAACCTAGGGTATGTGGATATAAAATGCTTGTAAACAAAAGTAACATGGGTACACATGTAAACAGTATAGCTTTACACACACTCATTTAACTATATACTGTATATATATATATATATATATATATATATATATATATATATATATATATATATATGTGTGTGTGTGTGTGTGTGTGTGTGTGTGTGTGTGTGTGTGTGTGTGTGTGTGTTTAGGGTGAGGCTTGCAGGGCGACAACCTAATGTTCCCACACAGCCCCGACCCAGAGGAAACCAGAAATGTAGAATGGGAAAAGATCAATACATACCCCCAAAAAGCAGCCACAAAATGAATGACAGTTTGTTTAGGAGATGAAAGCATGAAGAGCATTTCAAAGCATGGCAGCTGAGAAAGAAGCATAAACAGAACCGAAAGGGAAAGAAACAAACAGAACCGTCCAATTCGAGCACTGCTGTTCTCCACAGATAAATGTTAGTGGTGGTGGCATGCCGGATGTAACAGCATACCCTGATAGGAGGAAGTACCATCTCCTAAAGTTGAATGAAACAGGAACAATAACAGCACCAGCAGAAGACAGTTGCTATAGCGAAGAGACAAAGAAGCCACCCGAATTAAAGAGAGAGAGAATCTTGAGAAGAGGAAAGGGAATTAGGGGGGAGGGGGGGGACAGGGGTATTCAACAGAAGAACTGTTTTTGATTCAGTGCTGCCGCAAAGAGAAGGCGACACGAGATGACCTCCCCATATTAGAGAGGAATATTACGAACCAGACAAGACCAACATCAAACTTGACGAAAAAAGAACTTGCAATGTTAAAGAATACCAAATTGTTACTACAAGATTTAGCAATATGGGCGAGCAATCTTTCCAAAACATCTTTTGGCTTCTAATGAAAAAAATAAATAAATAAATAATAAAATAAAAGCACTGGATATGAGAGGGCAAGGAAAAATTGGCTGAACGCTCCTGACGGCCTTTAAACATTCATTTGCATACTTGTTATATGCATGCATCTATTATAAGTAAACGCAAGGCAATCAGATGAGAGGAATAAAAACCCAAATGAAAATACAGTGGTAAAAACAAGGGAGCTGTTTATAGAGGGGCAGAGGAGGAGGAGGAGGAGGAGGAGGAGAAGGAGGAGGAGGAGGAGGAGGAGGAGGAGGAGGAGGAGAAAGCACGCAAGGAGGAAGTGACAGAGACAAATGTTATCGAAACCTTCCACCTTCAAAGCGTCAAATGTCAATGCCTGAATTATTCCAGCCATTCCCTCTCCCCTGGATTCCCAGTAACATCCGAGCGACCCAATTCTAGATGCATTTAACTTTCAAAATAACAGAGAAAGAAGAGAAATGTATATCTATGAAAAGGACGCCGATGAACATCAACATAAATGTAAGCATTCCACAATTATTTGCATATTGTATATAACCTACACACATGCGCAATATACGAATATATATATATATATATATATATATATATATATATATATATATATATATATATATATATATATGAGTGAGAGAGTTGTCATTAATTCCAGAGAAAAATTAGTATGTGTAATGCTGCGCCGAATTACTGTCTTTATCTGTTATCTCTGCTCCAACAGCAGTTTCTGGAGGAAGGCAGTTAAACCGTGATCTACAATATTTAATCAATGTAATCGCTGATTGTATGAGCAAGCGCATGCGCGTGCACTAACACGCACACAGGTGCAGAGAGAGAGAGAGAGACACATATATACATAGACATATATATGTAAATAAACATACAGTATATATGCATATCTATACAAAATATATATATATATATATATATATATATATATATATATATATATATATATAATATAACTATACACATAGTGGGTCTGTATAATCTTATGGTACATGCTCACCTATTAAAAAAGAAATTTATGATAAGCTAATAACCCAGACTTGACGAAACTGTTAAAAAAAACTGTAATAAAGCACAAAAAACAAAAAGTTTGTTACCAATCAACTCCAACACAGGCCTTTTCTCTCAAGCAAATCAAGATGACCGACTATGAGAGGACGAAAACGGACACAAACCCTTTAGCTACTACAGAAACACAAGGGAGAAAATACGAGGAACAGCAAAAATAAAGTAAACCAGATCCTACTGTAGTATTTTTAATGGCTTTAGAAAGTGGTAAAAAAAAGTAAACCAGATCCTACTGTAGTATTTTTAATGGCTTTAGATGGTGGTAAAAAAAAGTAAACGAGATCCTACTGCAGTATTTTTAATGGCTTTAGATGGTGGTAAAAAAAGGTAAACCAGATCCTACTGTAGTATTTTTAATGGCTTTAGATGGTGGTAAAAAAAAAGTAAACCAGATCCTACTGTAGTATTTTTAATGGCTTTAGATGGTGGTAAAAAAAAATAAACCAGATCCTACTGTAGTATTTTTAATGACTTTAGATGGTGGTAAAAAAAGTAAACCAGATCCTACTGTAGTATTTTTAATGACTTTCGATGGTGGTGAAAAAAAGTAAACCAGATCCTACTGTAGTATTTTTATTGACTTTAGATGGTGGTAAAAAAAGTAAACCAGATCCTACTGTAGTATTTTTAATGGCTTTAGATGGTGGTAAAAATAAGTAAACCAGATCCTACTGTAGTATTTTTATTGACTTTCGATGGTGGTAAAAAAAGTAAACCAGATCCTACTATAGTATTTTTAATGGCTTTAGATGGTAGTAAAAAAGTAAACCAGATCCTACTGTAGTATTTTTAATGGCTTTAGATGGTGGTTAAAAAGTAAACCAGATCCTACTGTAGTATTTTTAATGGCTTTAGATGGTGGTAAAAAAAGTAAACCAGATCCTACTGTAGTATTTTTAATGGCTTTAGAAAGTGGTAAAAAAAAGTAAACCAGATCCTACTGTAGTATTTTTAATGGCTTTAGATGGTGGTAAAAAAAAATAAACCAAATCCTACTGTAGTATTTTTAAATACTTTAGATAGTGGTAAAAAAAAAGTAAACCAGTTCCTACTGTAGTATCTTTAATGACTTTCGATGGCGGTGAAAAAAAGTAAACCAGATCCTACTGTAGTATTTTTATTGACTTCAGATGGTGGTAAAAAAAGTAAACCAGATCCTACTGTAGTATTTTTAATGGCTTTAGATGGTGGTAAAAATAAGTAAACCAGATCCTACTGTAGTATTTTTATTGACTTCAGATGGTGGTAAAAAAAAGTAAACCAGATCCTACTGTAGTATTTTTAATGACTTTCGATGGTGGTAATAAACCAGACTGACTTTAGATGGTGGATGGTATTTTAATGGCTTTAGATGGTGGTAAAAAAAGTAAACCAGATCCTACTGTAGTATTTTTAATGGCTTTAGATGGTAGTAAAAAAGTAAACCAGATCCTACTGTAGTATTTTTAATGGCTTTAGATGGTGGTAAAAAAAGTAAACCAGATCCTACTGTAGTATTTTTAATGACTTTCGATGGTGGTAAAAAAAAGTAAACCAGATCCTACTGCAGTATTTTTAATGGTATTTTTAATGGCTTTAGAAAGTGGTTTAGTATTTTTGGTAAAAAAAGTAAACCAGATCCTACTGTAGTATTTTTAATGGCTTTAGATTGTGGTAAAAAAAGGTAAACCAGATCCTGCTGTAGTATTTTGAATGGCTTTAGATGGTGGTAAAAAAAGGTAAACCAGATCCTACTATAGTATTTTTAATAACTTTAGATGGTGATAAAAAAAAAGTAAACCATATCCTACTGTAGTATTTTTAATGACTTTAGATGGTGGTAAAAAAAAAGTATACCAGATCCTACTGTAGTATTTTTAATGACTTTAGATGGTGGTAAAAAAAAAGTAAACCAGATCCTACTGTAGTATTTTTAATGACTTTCGATGGTGGTAAAAAAAAAGTAAACCAGATCCTACTGTAGTATTTTTAATGACTTTCGATGGTGGTGAAAAAAAGTAAACCAGATCCTACTGCAGTATTTTTAATGATTTTCGATGGTGGTAAAAAAAAAGTAAACCAGATCCTACTGCAGTATTTTTAATGACTATAGATGGTGGTAAAAAAAGTAAACCAGATCCTACTGTAGTATTTTTAATGGCTTTAGATGGTGGTAAAAAAAGGTAAACCAGATCCTACTGTAATATTTTTAATGGCTTTAGATGGTGGTAAAAAAAAGTAAACCAGATCCTATTGTAGTATTTTTAATGACTTTAGATGGTGATGAAAAAAAAGTAAACCACATCCTACTGTAGTATTTTTAATGACTTTAGATGGTGGTAAAAAAAGGTAAACCAGATCCTACTGTAGTATTTTTAATGACTTTAGTTGGTGGTAAAAAAAAAGTAAACCAGATCCTACTGTAGTATTTTTAATGACTTTAGATGGTGGTAAAAAAAGGTAAACCAGATCCTACTGTAGTAAAAAAAAGTAAACCAGATTTTTAATGACTTTAGTTGGTGGTAAAAAAGTAAACCAGATCCTAAAAAAGTAAAAAAACCAGATCCTACTGTAGTATTTTTAATGACTTTAGATGGTGGTAAAAAAAGTAGTAAACCAGATCCTACTGTAGTATTTTTAATGGCTTTAGATGGTGGTAAAAAAGGTAAACCAGATCCTACTGTAGTATTTTTTAATGACTGTAGTATTTTTAATGTAAAAAAACCAGATCCTTTAGATGGTGGTGTATTTTTAATGAAAAAAAGTAAACCAGATCCTACTGTAGTATTTTAATGACTACAGATGGTGGTGAAAAAAAAAAGTAAACCAGATCCTACAGTAGTATTTTTAATGACTTTAGATGGTGGTAAAAAAAAGTAAACCAGATCCTACCCTGTTATTCTTAAAGACTTTAGATAGTGGTAATCACTTTACATACGTGCAAATACCCCGAAAGCGTCAACAACAAACAAAAAACTATTTACTTCTAATGACTCCACAAGGTGGTCGTCACTTTATAAATGCGCAAACACCATGAAAATGTGAACAAAAAACAAAAATCTATTAACTTTACATAACATAAGATGGTGGCAGTCATTTATAAATGCACACACACCATGAAACTGTCAACAAGAAAAAATCTATTTTCCATACTAGTGTCTCATACGAGGATTTAATACTCAACTGCAACAAGCTACTTATGCAAATTTATTTATTAATTAAACGGACAATAATCATGTATATAAACTCGTTTAAATTTTCCCCATACTCTGAAATCTCTCTTATTTCCCTATGCATATTATCATTTCGATTACCATCAGTTTAACCCTTTTTAAAAATGTTTTGAAAACAGGATTCATATCATGATGAATGAATGAATGAATGAATATAAAATTTAGGCAAAAGGCCAAGCACTGGGACCTATGGGGTCATAAACCTCTCTCATTTCTGTTAGAAAATATACGCAACTTTCATCATTTCTACAATTATATTTTCATTTGTGAAGATACAACCCTCAGCTTCGGTTTAATGTAAGAAAACCGAAGTTTTGCTTTCGCTTGTTAATTTCATCTTAGAAAGTAAACAGGATCTTACAGAAAAAGTTCCGTGTACGCGCGCACACACACACACACACACACACAGAGAGAGAGAGAGAGAGAGAGAGAGAGAGAGAGAGAGAGAGAGAGAGAGAGAGAGAGAGAGAGAGAGCATATAAAAAAACATGACATTAATCTATCAAATCTCAGCTTCC
>NC_089751.1:41028116-41045616 GCF_040412425.1 Macrobrachium rosenbergii | reverse complement strand
AATAATAATAATAACAATTTCAAAGCTCTTGCTGAGCACAGCCGTATCGGTACGTTAATAGCAGGCGAAATTTTCAAATAATGACCACTTCAAGTTCACCCACTTAAGAGAAATCTTAACAAATCTCTAAATTACCCAATCACGTCAATTAGTAGTGGGAAATCAAAGCACTGATCAAATCGACTATACAAGGAAAGGCCATTTCATTTACAATCTCTTAAAACAAAGTGATGATAAAGCCATATGACAAGACGTTCCGACGGAGGAAGCAGGTCGAATAAGGTCAAAATGTCAACTGACCAATTCTTCAAAGAAATAGCAGAACACATACCTGGCACAAGCCAACACAAAGAAACACAAAGCTTACTGCCGTACTGGAAAAACAATCAAAGAAACATAAGCGCATTTCACAATCCTGAAAACGAATCTATATTTTTCATTCTTCAACTTACTATAATAAATTCAGCATTTTTGGTGGATTTTTGTTTCCATTTTGTTTTTTGCCTATCAACGAATTTCATTAATATATATATATTTTCCCTTTGAAGTTCTAATTTTCCAATTCTTATTCTTGACACTGAATCTACGATATCATTCTTAACAGTACATACACCTGCTCATCAACACATGCACTGCATTGTATTGACTGCACGCAATTTCATTTCCCACCTGACTTTAATTCAGTATTCAATATCGAACCTGTTCCACTTACTTTCCTTTTCCCTTCTGGAAGTTCATAGCATTCAATTCCCAATTCTTAAAGTTAATGTATTCACGGAATTTATTAAACCTCAGCCAGAGCTATCGCCTGTGGGCGTCTCTATTCACGCCGTGAGCTAATTTTAATCGAATATCGTAACACCAGCTTCAAAATCACCGTTTATACATACGCCAGCTCCGTGATACGAAAGATACACATAATAAGTATATACACACACACACACATATATAATATATATTTGTATATATTTGTCACTAATCTTACATGTGACCTTTTCATACTTTCAGCACACTATCGGTTATTAAGCCACAAATAACGGATAACTATCGAACTCTCTGTGCCCTGCCCCCAAAAAATAATATGAAAATAGAATTAAACATAGTTAATTCAGGTTTAAATCCAGGTCAAGGGGGATGATGCACTCCCTTTGTGGTCAAGTTATCTCCAAGACAGAGTTTAGTCCCAGCGGATTATTTGTGGGTTTTTCTATATATAGGCACAATACATATACATATATATAATATATATAAATATAAATATACGTATATATAAATGTGTATATATATACATACAGTACATAAACTGGCAGATAGGTATGTTTAACTGAATCACGAAAATATGGAACGTGATGAATATATAAATAAAGGCAATCCCAGGACAGTAAATCAAAAGGCCTACCACCACTCCGTGGTTTCTCTTTCCTTCATGGCACTGCCTTTATATACATATATATATATATATATATATATATATATATATATATATATATATATATATATGTGTGTGTGTGTGTGTGTGTGTGTGTGTGTGTGTGTGTGTGTGTGTGTGTCTAAAACGGAGCTAAAATTAGTTTTCTTTCCGAATCAGGCGGGGCAAACACCCTTTAGTTGATTGGGCTTCATTAGAGATTTAACAGCCATGTAACGACCAAGTAATTGAGCAAAATTGTCCTATAAAATCTGATCTTCCTATTTAGACGCATTACTGTACCACTTTCAGGTGTTCTTGTCAGCTCTTGTAAGCGATGCTTATTGATGCCTCTGATCTATAGGCGGTACAGGTGTCATATTGACACATCCACTGCAGAGAGAGAGAGAGAGAGAGAGAGAGAGAGACATCCACTGCAGAGAGAGAGAGAGAGAGAGAGAGAGAGAGAGAGAGAGAGAGAGAGAGAGAGAGAGAGACGTCAGTGTACAATGGTTTTATTGCCATACAAATGATAACTCACCCATATTAGGAGGCAGTAAATCAGAGCAAAATCGCAGGAAACGTTCAAAGAAAGCCTAGGTGCAAAGGAGCGCAAGACATACAACTTTGGGAGATACAGAATGTGTGAAAGCACCTCACACGCCCAACCCTCCTTCCTTAACCCCCAGAAGAAAGGAAAAGGGCGCGCATGACAACGGTGAGATCATGTGGTGAACATATGAGGTTATAGAGCCCATATACAGATCCCCATCCCTCTGGCGAGTTGGGTGGTCGAAGAAAATATGACCATGCAACTTACGGATATAAAGGCTCTTTTAACATTTATAATATCTGCTCCAGTGTTTGGTATCATCGCAGCACGTGTGACTAGTGTTCTTGTGCATTATGGCGGTAATAACACCTGTGAACCAACTGTGACCGCGACACTGGCAATGACTTCTCAAGCACTTTGATGTTTTTATAAAGGTGATGAAGAATCTATTACATTCATGCATCCCTTTTCCAGTAAAGGTCTTCACTTCATACTATCCTAATTATCCAGTTATTTAGATACAAGTTTTAAATGGAAGAAGCATGTCAAGCCAAGGTTAACATTTAACGAGTAAAGCTGTGGGATTTCTATTGCGGATTTACACCGCTTTACCGGAGATTTTAAATCTTTAAGCGATTAAATAGAATTTTTTTGAACTTTCTATGATTAGTTGTGATATTGATACCGCAACGGAACACTCTTTATCATAATTTACCCCATTTCAAATACATTTTTCTAAATACCTGTTGCTGCAGTCATATACCAGTAAGACTAAATAAGGTTTTTTATCAACCTTTCTCAAAATAGCTGCGATATGTAAAAATAATTGCACGTTCTAAATTTAATCCTCTAAATACCCTCCCATTCAGGTTTATCTCTTACCTAGAATAGATATTACTATTTTTTTAGGGGTCGGGGGTCTCGGGGGAAGGGGAGAAGTATTTATCCACAACTGTTTATCTAAAAGTGTTTACCAGGTGACCAAAGTTCGCTAGTTAATCGCATCTGAAGCTATTTACGGAAACACTCACATAAGCGCAGGGACATTACCTCCTGTTGACGATGAAAACCTCAAGTGACTATCTGTGTGCAGTCAGTCAGCTGAATAAAAATATGTCTTTCAACCAGTCGATTCTTTGGTCGAAATCAATTGCGATGTTTCTTCCGTTTCGCGCATATTATTTATCCGTCCCTGCCAAAAGTAATGCTACTACGTCGTTCCAGACAGTTTCCTTTGAGATTTTGGGGAGGTTCTCCATTCACTCTTCTTGGTGCTTCTTAAACGAAATCCTTTCATCATGCCTAAAGTACACCATGACATGACAAACTTCACTTCTTGATATGCTCATGATCCATCACAAAATCGTTTTTTTTTTTTTTTTTTTTTTTACAAAACCTAACATAACTTCACAAACGGCCCACGTTGATTTGTTGAACTACATGACGTTCTTAATGGAAATCTTGAAATTTAAAATTAATAGTTTCGGTTATCTTGATTTTGCCATTCATTTATAGAGATAGAGTTCTTTGCACTTTACTGTTTTGTCGTCTTTCGCCCGTGTAAGCCGCCAACTTCTTATCTACTAAAGATATCAATCCAGTAATAAAATTCTTTTTCTAAGAACACTAATTACATTCGAGCTCTTACTCAATTACCACACAAAACACACACACACATATATGTGTATATATATATATATATATATATATATATATATATATATATATATATATATATATATATATATATATATGTAGTCACAAATGTTAAGCCACCTCTCTTGATGGGTCAGTGACCAAAATTCACTGTGTTAAACCAGCCAGCGGTTCAAATCCCATTGGTGACAAAGCACGTATTAATTATAATTATCCTTGGGTGTAAGCTATTCCAGAGGTATAGTCATTGGGTATTAAACGATTTTTGTGGCTCAATATTTGTGACTATAAAAAATGTCACGATTTATGCGACAAAAATTCATAATTCGCCACGTGTTACAAAATTACAAATTAGCTATCATGGTGGAAGTGGGTTGATATCGACTCTTAAGTACAAAACCTGAAGTCAACAAGTATATGTACAGCAGGATCAACATCAACTTACAGGTACCTCTCTTGATGGCTCAGCGGTCACAAGTCACTATAGATCGTTGCTTCTAAACCAGGCAGCGGTTCGAATCCCACTGGTGACAAAGCACTTATGTATTATAATCGCCCCCTGGGTTTAAATTATTCTTGAGGTATAGTGAATAGGATATCAAACGATATTTGTGGCCTAATATTTGTGAATATACAAAAAGTCATGGTGTATGTGACAAAAATACATACAAATAAACATACATACCTACATATATACATACATATATATGTGTATATGTACACATATATATATATATATATATATATATATATATATATTTATATATGAAATTTTCACAAACTTGGAGTTGGTATACGAAAAGTAAAATAAGTTGCTGAATAAATGCAAGTTAAAAACATTTATGCAACCCTAAGATATCCAAGTAGTTTCTGTTAAGAGATCAAAGAAAAAATGAGCAGGCTGATATTTTCAAGAACACTGGTCGAAGTAAGAATGAAGTATAGAGATACTTATTATTGCTACCGTATTTCCACATTAGTCTTACCTCCAACAAGTCATTTGGGATGAAGTCCCTAGTCTTGTGCACGTCTCCCCACAATCGGATGTGTCCGAGGTACACAATTTGCCGAGCAAGTCATCAGTCACAATTGTATTTAACAGAAGGGCGCTAGAGCATTTTTAACCACTAGCCTACTAGGATCTAATTTACTGTAGTGTTAGTAACTAAGAGAACGCATGTCTCTGTGTAAAGATCATCAATATTTACGCAAAGGAATGGGCTCTGTTACATGGAGTCATAATTTAAGGTTCTTTCAGGAGTATACAATATTTTCCTTGCTAAATGCATACTTGCAATCATACATACAGCACTCTGCCAAGTAAGGTATGCATGTATGCACTTCGCCAAGTACGGTATGCATATGTATGTATGCACTAGGCCAAGTAAGGTATGTGTGTAAGCACTATGCCAAGTAAGGTATGTATGTATGCACTAAGCCAAGTAAGGTGTGCATACACTATGCCAATGAAGGTATGTATGTCTGCACTATGCCAAGTAAGGTATGTAAGCATGTATGCACTATGCATAGTAAGGTATGTATGTATGTATGCACTATGCCAAGTAAGGTATGTATGTACAACATGTATGCACTTTGCCAATGAAGGTATGTATGTACGTATGGACTATACCGAGTAAGGTATGCATGCATGCACTATGCCAAGTAAGGTATGTATGTATGCACTATGCCAAGTAAGGTATGTATGCATGCATATATGTCTAATAATTCAGCCGACTAAACGAAAAACAATTCATAAAACAAACGATGACCTAAAACATTAGAACGTCGAAATGGCTGAACATCGTCGACGTACTTCCATCAAGAAAGAGTAAGACGGATGCAACTGAAGAAAGTTACTTATTCTGCTGACATCATCTGGTCACGAGATATTTCTGCTTCACAATACGAAATGTCACCACAAAGCGAGAGAGAGAGAGAGAGAGAGAGAGAGAGAGAGAGAGAGAGAGAGAGAGAGAGAGAGAGAGAGAGAGAGAGCTCCGACGATTTCTTGGTCTTGGCATGAGCACCACTGTAAAAGGGAATAAGTCCGGAAATACAACTCGGGATAAAAACATATACCCATAATTATGAATATATACTTATATATTCGTGCATATGCGGGTGAATGCTTACATAGATAAGTTGTGTGGTATTAACCATATATATCCATACGCAATGCGTACCCAAACACACACAAAATATATATATATATATATATATATATATATATATATATATATATATATGATTATTATCACTTTTGTACGTGATTCATTTATCACACATTACCACAGGTGAAAAATAAGAAAAGGGTGTAGGTCCTGACCGGTTTCGACTTTATTTCCAAGCCATTGACGAAGGACTGATACAGAGTGTGAGAAGTCACAAATATATATACTACAAGAACAGTACTGACGAACATACACAACCGTTATAGGCTCCATATCCCCACTCAGGCCGGTGTCGAGGTAGGGGGTGCCTTTTAAACTCATTTGGCTAAAATCACAATAGACTCTCAGGGGACATTGCTGATAAACAGACCATACCCCACCTCAGATCCACACCTGACAGGTGTCATGGAGGCGGAGTTTGGAAACTCATTAACATTACTACCCTCGTACTGTGTTTACAAATATGATAATCCTATTTTCATATATCTCTACTGCCTACCTTAAAGTTTAAACAATTTACAAATTTCTTTTGATATTAAAGGATCAAGTTTATACATCCCTTTGACTGATATTCATATTATGGTTGTAACTTTCTTTTATGAAGCTAGATTCAATGATGTTCCTTTCCAGTGCATTATTAGAATATACAATCCTTTTGCCCCTTCCCAGTTGATAGCATGATTTTTCTCACGAACATGTACAAATATACCACTGTTCCCTTGTGCATATCTCACACATTTCTTATGTTGTTCAATTCTTTTTTCCAGTGCTTTCCAGTTTGGCCAATATAAAAGTTGTCACAAGACTTACACGGAATTTTATATACACATGACAAAAGCAGATAAATCAGGCGCCCTTGTAATTTTAAATAAAAGTGAATATATAGAAAAAATGCAAAATCTTTTAGGTGATGATAACACATATAAAGAATTAAATAAGAACCCGATAGACAATGTGAATAGTGGTTTCAATAAGAAAGTGAAAAACCTGTTAAAAGGTAACGAAAGCCTTATAAAGAAGTTGTGTGTGACCTCTCCATCGCTACCATACATGTATGGTACAATAAAAACTCACAAAGCAAACTTTCCTGCCAGGCCAATTATCAGTTCAGTTGGTTCCGCATCATACAAGCTAGCGAAGTACTTAGTAGATATTCTCAACCCATTAGTAGGTACCATCTCAAATGCAAATATCAAGAATAATGTGGACCTGATAAATAAACTAAATAGTGTAGAGATTAATAGTGAATCCAGGCTTGTAAGTTTTGATGTTGTATCACTATTCACAAAGGTGCCAATAGATGATCTGATGGCGTTTTTATCTGAATTGTTAGAGAACACAGCTGGATATCCCATTTTCTAAAAGTACTTTAATTGAACTGATTAAATTATGTGTAAAAGATTGTAAATTTGAATTTAATGGTAAATTTTACTCACAAAATTTTGGTATGGCAATGGGAAACCTCTATCCCCAGTGTTAAGTAACTTATATATGGAATTTTTGAAAAGAAGATATTAAACAACATAATCCCACGTAATGTAACATGGTTTAGGTATGTTGACGACATAATTTGTGTATGGCCAGGGAACCAAGATGTAAAAAAATTTTTTGCTAAGTTAAATCAATTAGTACCATCAATTAAATTCACGATGGAAATGGAAAATGATGGGTGCTTACCGTTTCTGGATGTCCTCATACGAAGAAATAGTAGTGGGTTTAAATATAGTGTGTATAGAAAACCCACTAATATTTCTTCCTATGTGCATTTCTATTCTGGACAAAGCAATAAGGTTAAAAAGTCAGTGTTTTCATCTATGTTTTTAAGAGCATTACGGGTATGTAGCCCTGAATATATTGATGATGAAATAGATAAGATTAGGAATGCAGGCAAAAAATTGAAATATCCTGATAGTGTATTAAACAGTGCATTTGAAGCGGCAAAAAGACTATGTATCAAAACCAGAAAGAACCTTACAACACAAAAAAATTTGCTTGTTCTGCCTTATAATAATAGTATGAAAGATATCCCTCATCTTCTTAAGAATTTTGGTGTTAATGTCGCATTTAAGAACAATACAACAATGAAAAATGTACTTATCAAGAACTCCCAGACAATATTAAAGGGTGTGTATATAAAATTCCGTGTAAGTCTTGTGACAACTTTTATATTGGCCAAACCTGGGAAAGCACTGGAAAAAAGAATTGAACAACATAAGAAATGTGTGAGATATGCACAAGGAACAGTGGTATATTTGTACATGTTCGTGAGAAAAATCATGCTATCAACTGGGAAGGGGCAAAAAGGATTGTATATTCTAATAATGCACTGGAAAGGAACATCATTGAATCTAGCTTCATAAAAGAAAGTTACAACCATAATATGAATATCAGTCAAGGGATGTATAAACTTGATCCTTTAATATCAAAAGAAATTTGTAAATTGTTTAAACTTTAAGGTAGGCAGTAGAGATATATGAAAATAGGATTATCATATTTGTAAACACAGTACGAGGGTAGTAATGTTAATGAGTTTCCAAACTCCGCCTCCATGACACCTGTCAGGTGTGGATCTGAGGTGGGGTATGGTCTGTTTATCAGCAATGTCCCCTGAGAGTCTATTGTGATTTTTAGCCAAATGAGTTTAAAAGGCCACCCCTACCTCGACACCGGCCTGAGTGGGGATATGGAGCCTATAACGGTTGTGTATGTTCGTCAGTACTGTTCTTGTAGTATATATATTTGTGACTTCTCACACTCTGTATCAGTCCTTCGTCAATGGCTTGAAATAAAGTCGAAACCGGTCAGGACCTACACCCCGTTTCTTATTTTTCACCTGTGGTAATGTGTGATATATATATATATATATATACAGGGCGCCGTGGCTAAGTGGAAAGGCGCTTAGCACAAGTGGTCTGTAATTAGCAACTTCATACAGCCTGCCAGTCTACCCTGGATTAATGTGTACCATTAAATTATTTCAGGGCGTATAGCAAAAATGTATATGTATATATATATATATATATATATATATATATATATATATATATATATATATATATATATATTTCACACATATATATACATATATAAATATAGAGAGAGAGAGAGAGAGAGAGAGAGAGAGAGAGAGAGAGTGAGAGAGAGAGAGAGCAGTATACAGTGTACCTAAACGCCAAGTGATATTTAAAATTATAGTGCACCTCCAAAGACGTTTCCTTTCCGAGCTGATTTGATGGCTATAATTAAAAGTGACTCATACAAAAGCATCACAAAATAGAAACGCTCGGTGACATAAGAAATGTGAAGGGACTAGGGGTGGGACTAAAATAGAGCGTCTCTCTCTCTCTCTCTCTCTCTCTCTCTCTCTCTCTCTCTCTCTCTCTCTCTCTCTCTTTTTACGTATAAATATTTACAGAACTGTTCCCGCATATTACTTATTTTATATAATCAAGTGCGTTGTTTTTATAAATGCACTGATGTATATTTAACTGTTTTCTTTTGACGGTTATGTAAAGCTTAACAGTGTTTATGCTATGAACAGTGAAGTATACACACGCACAATTGTATACACATACATACATACATATAAAATACATACGTATATATATATATACATATATGTGTGTGTACTTTTATATATTTAAACCGTCCACACGGTGATTCATGAAAATAATGTTAAAATATGGCAATGGATAAACAAAATATTTTTGCGACAGCACATATACAACATACCTACATCAATGTAATCAACCTTTATAAACATAATTACATCCAGCGGCGGTTATATGTGTGTGTATGTATATATATATATATATATATATATATATATATATATATATATATATATAAATATATGACAGTACAATATATATATATATATATGTATATATATATATCCAGGTTTTGATATATATATGTGTGTGTATTATATATGTGTATGTACATATGTATGTATATATATATATATATATATATATATATATATATATATATATATATATATATACATATACATACATACGTGTGAATGTTTATGACTAATTTATCAGCGACAAAATAATATACATATAATGCGTAGTTCCTGACATATCTAAATAAGTAAATTTATCAGCGACAAAATAATATACATATAATGCGTAGTTCCTGACATATCTAAATAAGTATAACTTAAAACTGTAAGGTAATGCTCAGCAAACCACTCATACACATCGCTGATTGCAATGAAGATAACTTCATAAATGACAAGCAATGGCATCTAATACAAATCTGCAAACATAGATATCTCCCATGCAATCGCTGATGTACATCCAAACAAACACGTCTGTAAAATGAGATACAGAGTATCAATAACGAAAACTTCAGTTTACATATATATATATATATATATATATATATATATATACACTTATTTATACAAACATATATATATACTGTATATATATGTATATATATATATATATATATATATATAATCGGGAACACGCAAGGCGTGAGCAGAAACGAAGCCTCGAATGCTATATAGCAGAAACGAAGCCTCGAAAGCTATATAAGTTTCTGCACTGGAAATGTGTTGGTGATCAATGTCTTCCTTCATTTCTAACGCTACTAGCTCCATGTGTGTGATATACATACATACATACATACATACATACATACATACATATACATACATACATATATATATATATAAATATATATAATATAATATATGTAAAGACAAAAATCCACGAAGGAAAGGGAAACAATGCAGTACTGCAAGGCCTTTCGACTTCTTGTACTTTACTTAGCAGAATGCAATGTAAAGGACAAGAAGTCGAAAGCCCTTGCAGTACTCAATCGTTTCCCTTTCCTTCGTGGAATTTTCTTTATTTATATATTCATCGTTTCGTTTCATATTATCGTGATTCAGTTTATATATATATATATATATATATATATATATATATATCCCTTCAAGTGAATAAAGCCACTTCCAATACCTGTAACGAACAGAACTCTCAATCACTTGAATCTCTGCCAATTACCAGCTGGCATTATAGCTTATCGCCTTTGCAGAAAAGAAACTGGTTTTGGGCGGGGGGGTTGCTGCTGGGGGAAGAAGGTCTAATTTATCCAGAGCAAAAGGGTCCCATTTTCAAATTTCCCCAGAAATCGACTTTTTAAAATGTAGAGACTCACTTAAATAAAATTGTATGAATCATTTCATTGAATGAAATTTAATCTCAATATCTATTGTTAAATATACTACAGTTAGAAACCTAGGAGAAGAAAAATGAAAATTAATTCATATCAATTAAAAAAAGCAAAGAAATAATGTTCTCGCAGATGTATCCTGAATGGGTGCCTGGAGGAGGCAAGTTTTAAAGGCGGATCGAGTTGGAGAAGGGAAGTGAGGGAGCTGATAGAAGGAGGAGGCGGAGGAGGAAGCGGGGGTTGGGGAGAGAGAGAGAGAGAGAGAGAGAGAGAGAGAGAGAGAGAGAGAGGAATTCAGGGATAAAGAGAGTCAGTAGGTTGATAACTCTCTTGAAGCGAATGCTATTTTGGGCAGCGTTCTCCCTGCACCTGCATGGTGCACCAGTGTTTGTTTCTTTCTTCCTTTCCTCCCCCTTCTCTCTCTCTCTCTCTCTCTCTCTCTCTCCAAGATTGCGTGCGTTTGTATCTCCCTTGCAAAGCTGAACATCCTGGTATGAATTTGATCTACATATTTTAAAGTAAATTTAGCTATACTTGAATTACTCAAAATGTAAAAACTTGAAAACAATGCTGAGCTTTACAGTTTAATAACTTTTAGAGAGCTTTATACTCTCTCTCTCTATCTCTTCTCTCTCTCTCTCGTGCTTTGCATGTGTGTGTGTGTGTGTAACAAGCAGAAGAGACGAGAGAATTTATTTTTAGAACTTACGGTGTCCGGTGGTATATCCTCTTGGCTTTGTTGATGGTCTGTTATAACCACTTTTAGTATGCTGGCTTTTCGTCCTTGCTAGAACGCGATTTCATTATTACTGGGAATAATTCGCAAAAGAATCTCATGCATCTGCCAATATGCGGTTCGTAGAGCAAATAAGTTTATTTCAAGAATTGTCGTGATTTATAAACGCACGGAAAATGAGGATACATCTGGTGCCGCTGCCAGACGAGCGATTAAGGCCACTTTGGTGCGAGCGCCGTTGGTCGGTTTCAAAACTATTCATCCCGCTGTAAATGAGCGAAGTTCAAAGAAAACCCCGACGAATACACGTGTCTTAATTAGCTCAATACAATTATATTTCACCTTTTGCAATATATTTAGAGATACGGATATTCTATTTGAGTCCAAGTATGTCTTCTCTCTCTCTCTCTCTCTCTCTCTCTCTCTCTCTCTCTCTCTCTCTCTCAGGTTGATAAGACGCAATGTGCGCAGTTTATTGATAAACCGTATCTGATAACAGTCTCTAAGTTACGGATGCTATTTTTGGTGAACAAAGAGATGTGACGTTTCTGATGTCGGGGGAGGGACTGGCTTTTTTTTTTATTTAGTTTACTTTTATTGAGATCATTCGCTGGCCTCTGAAATGAGTTGTAAAATTTGCCTTTTAAATGACATAACTAATTATAGCCCAATTAGATGGCCACACGCAGATAAAATGGCAAAACTGTTAACACACACATATTCCCATGACATTAACACAATTATACGCCAGAATATAAACACATTCACACAGTTATGAACACGCAGTCACAGCTTTCAGCGCATACATACGCGCATGTTTAAGTACCTTACGACGTACAGATATCCACATTATTCAAAAACGTACATACGCTCATTCATATGTACACACAAAATATATATACATATATATATATATATATATATATATATATATATATACACATCTAGATATATTTATATATATATATATATATATATATATATATATATATATATATATATAAACGTCACCAATTTGACGTCAATTTCAAGGCTGTAAATAACCATTACTGGCCTGACTGATTCAATTCTGCAACTTCTCGTTCCCTTTGTGAAATTATCTCTATAACGTTCATTATATTCGTGAGCATTAGCACATTCTTATAACAACAGAAATGCTAACAATAAAATATCTAAATAAAACTCTTTATTCCCGTAGAAATGACTGAATTACAGTAAAACTATTGAGAAATATACATGGTACATTTACTTGCTTGATAGTCCTGATAAGATTAATTTTCCCCAAGAGCGCATTCAAAATGTGTCCAAAATGTAATTTAGATAAATTGATGCTAAAGGAAAGCAGAACATATCGGCCAAAGAGGAAAGAAGTTTAAGTAAATGCAAGTACCCACACACACACATATATATATACATATATATATATATATAGAATTATATATATATATATTATATACATATACATATATATATAGATGTATGTGTGTATATATACATATATATTTATATACCCATCTCCCTTTTATATGGGTTCACCCTAGAGATAAAATGATCAAAAGAAACTGTCACATTTATATTTATACTGCTGAATCAAGGATGATTGCAACGTACTGACCCAATGACTCCGAATACTTATTTACTTAACCTTCTTTCCGCTTCAGTGTTTTTGACCCCTATGTTCCGTTCCCCTTTAGCATCAATTTATCTGAATTATATCTTTGACACATTTTGATAATCTACGAGACAATCAAGTGACTAATATATTTACATATATACACACATTATATATTATATATATTATATATATATATATATATATATATATATATATATATATATATATATATATATATATATAAATATATAATAAAACTAAGGGAAAAAGTTTTCAGCTAGAACACAAATCTTTTTGTTATTATATAAGGTAAATTCTAAAAATATACAGTTTATTTTATACTATATATAAAATATATATATATATATATATATATATATATATATATATATATATATATATATGAATATATAAAGCAGTGTTTATCCAAATGTTCTTTAACGAGAAAATACAGGGTGGCATAACGTACATTATATATATTATCCGCATGATAAAAATGCAAAATTAATAGAATATGACGTCAGTTTTTACGGGACTTACACACTAGTCTACATATGAAAACACAGTGAGTGTTTGTTGGACAATTTTGTGTCTAGATAACAAAGACATTCTTAAGATAATGAACATCACTTCTACCCTCTCCGCCGTCTAACCCGAGGCCACTGATGAAGCTCTAAGGGCGGAACTAGGAGTCCTGATCCTCTCTTACATCACCGTCATATTTGTCAGTATGGGTACATTAATTAACGGTAGTAATGATACCATTCTGTAGTGGTAAAACTGAGCAATGATTCCTGAAAGGTAAGAACTGGTGGCTTGGTGCTAAAACTGACAACATTCACAATACTGGAAGACCAAAACAAAAAACCATTTACAAGAAGACTAAACCAAAAACCAATTAAAAGACGAGAAGGGGACCTGAATAGTGATCAAAAATTGTTCTGAATTTAGTACACGATAAAAATTACAGAAAAAAAGGAGAAAATTTTGGGAGACGTTTTAATCTACGAATAAATAAGCACGAAAAAAATAACACGAAAACTAGATTACCGAATTAATTAATAAATATAAATAACAAGAAAACTAGGTTACCGAATTAATTAATAAATATATAGTTTAATGGCTGAGGGTAAACCTTGTGTGAGGTTACGATACGAAAGCATTCAGCAATGAACAAGACTGATTAAATTATGCGCAGACCTCAGCTTGAATAGCTTATGTCACTGGGTCATGTGACCGAATAATGATAATTACATTAATAACAACAATCTGCTGATGATGCAGTCTGTGATCCCATGGTACCAAAATAGCTGGGATGTCTTGGCATGAAACAGCTTGACAAAGTCGGCTATGAAACGAGCCTCACCCAAATTTTGGTGGATTTAGATCCAGTCATTAGGTCAATCAGGTGAACCAAATCAACCACAATTTAATATGAAATGACCCTTCTCTCGTAGCTAAGGCAGAACGCAGTAAAAAAAAAAAAAGTTCGGATCTTTCCTAGATAGTGACCCCCAAGGGTTTTCGGGGGCCGTTACCTAGAACTAATATTTCTTGGGGGTCATTATCTTTATGATATTTACAGTCTTTTGTTCATGTTTTTTACAGTAATTCCCACCGGGCTTGTACTACACACGCCGCAAAGGTGGATACACACCGGGTTAAAACCCTTGGGGTCATTATCAAGGAAAGATCCAACTGTTCTGCTGTTTCCTCAACGTTGAGACATACACACAAACAAACAAACACACCTTGTGCGAAACGTAAATATCCTAGCTTGGGGACGAACAAGTAGAAATTTCACCTGCTATAAATGCTGCAAAACTTAGTTGGCCAAGAATGGGCCAAATCCTCTCCCATAGTCCAGCGCCAACCCCCGTCCCCACCCCACCCCGCTCCCCTCCTCCCCCATCCCGGTTCCCTGTCGCACGACACATCGAAAACAGGTTGGGTTTTATTACTTTTCTCATTAGCATAAGAAAAGACTACGACGCAGACACACCAAAAGGTTATGGAGTCTAAGAGAACGAAGACATATTCTCTCTCTCTCTCTCTCTCTCTCTCTCTCTCTCTCTCTCTCTCTCTCTCTCTCTCTGCAATGCAAAATATCATGATGCTTCAACATTCAGCGCTGCTATAGATAATTCAAGTCCTCCCCGACCCAAAGCTATATCATAGTCAGTTAAATAATCTAAATCTGTTTCGCGGACTCCATTCAACCTAACTTCTGCGTTGGGAGTAATATATACAAATACCCACATACACGCACACAAATATACGAGTATATATATATATATATATATATATATATATATATATATATATATATATATTATATAATCTATATATGGAATGTATATGTATATATTATATGTGTATATATATATATATATAATATATATGGAATATATATATTATATATATATATATATATATATATATATATATATATATATATATATATATAATTTAGTTTTTCCCGACCACGGGCTATTTTTGGATTTGTACTGGTAACGCACCATGAGTTTTGTTTCTTTAATTTTCATGTTAGTTTTGTAAATGGTCGTTTGAGAGTCTTCGCCTGATTGTGACCTTTCTCACCTGGCTCCCAATGGGAATTGCCCAGACTTGACTCTCCAGTGCGTGTATGGAATGTAATATCGAGTTTAGGCCAAGGTCAAGCACTGGGACCTATGCGGTCATTCAGCGCTGGAACGGAATTTGAGAGTGGGTAGGTTTGAAAGGTGTAACAGGAGGAAAACCTCGCAGTTACACTATGAAATAATTCTCAAGAGAGGGTGGATAGCAAGATGGAGGAAAGATAATATGAATGGAGGTACAGTAAAAGGAATGAAAGGGGTTGCAGCTAGGGGCCGCAGGAACGCTGCTAAGAACCTTTAGTAATACCTACAGGTGCCCTGACGGCACTACTCCCCTACGGGATCCAACGCCTGTACACGGCTCTTTTTTTACTGCGAAGACATCACTCTCCATAGCCTCTCTGGCGGAATTTACCTGTCTTTTGGGAGCAATCAGTTCACAGTATGAAGGAGAACCCGTAAGCAGCTGTGTTGATTGGACTTTCGCGAACTCTTTCGTTCTGCTTGTTACAGGGGGGGCTTTTATCTGAAGGCCTCATTTGTGAGACCAGCCTGTGCCTAGCGGTAGGCACTCTCTGCCTAGCCCCGTGTGCAGTTGGGGGCATTGTTTGTGGTGCCCACTGGTCGTCTGATTCGACAATGTTGTTGGTGCCTTGTGGGAGGCATTCCTTGTCCTACCTCTGTAGTTTGTGTCTCTGCGCGTGCCGATTCATCTCTCGCCCCTGCTACACCTGTTGGTGCCTTGTTGAGGTACCCTCTGCCCTGCATCTCTCTGCAGTCCTCTGTATAAGACAGAGTTTTTATTCTTCCTGCTTATTATCTTGCCGCTGGTAAGGACCAAATCACTTCCTTGTGTATTTTATGTGAACATCGCTGGCGCTTGTCAGCTCTTGGAGTGTACTAGCGCATCAGGCAGTATTATTAACGGCTCGCCAACATGCCCGTGCTGTTACTGAATAGTCTGTTATACCTTAAATTGTTATTTTTGCTGTTGTTGGGTGTGAAGCATTTTATATTCACTGAGTGTTGTACATAATATTCTTAGATCAGAGTGCTGTTCATTATATTCTTAGAGTGTTAAGTGTAAATATCAGTGTATGTCTGTACTAGGTTTAAGTGTTTGGGGTCAGGTGTTTAGGTATACCTGCAATTTTGTTTAACAAAATTAACTGTATGGGGAACTTTATTTTTTATAATAATAATTGTAATATATTGGTTTTTAGACTTTTGGTATTGCTTCACAGGTGGCTCCACTTCTTGGGTATTAAATTTATTGAGGTTCCGGCCATTTTGGAGAGTATAAAATAATCTTAAGAAAGATAATGAAAGATAACAGCTAAAGGCTTCATTACAATATGTATGTATATATATACACATATATGTATATGTATGTATGTATACATACACACACGTACCCAAACAACGTCTACAGAACTATTTAGCGCTTAACCTTTCTGGTTATTTTCTCCGTACTTTCCTTCTTTCTTTTTCTCGGTTCTTGTGCAAACTTATATTTTTAATCTTATTACTCCTTCAGCTTAGGTATGTGTGGTGCCTTTCCCCTGGCT
>NC_089751.1:41018116-41023116 GCF_040412425.1 Macrobrachium rosenbergii | reverse complement strand
TAGACACACAAACATATAAACTATATATAAATAAATATTTATACACACACACATATATATATATATATATAAATATATAATACATATATGTGTGTGTGTGTGTACATGAGTAAAATTGATTGTGAGAGGATACAAAAGTGTGAAAGTATGAAAACGAGAAAAGATGGGTGATAAGGGCGATCTGGACCCAATGGCTTGCAACAGCGGAAGAGGCAGTGCAGCTGGAAGATTTGGAGTATCAGGAGGATTGGAGAATGAAGAGCTTCGAGATCAAGTAATCTGGAAGGCTTTTTTTTTCCGAACGCGTGATTTCCAAAAACATAAATATTCATAACATGACTGAGAAAAATAGGGTGAGAAAATGAGTTGGAGGTAGGAGCAAAAACCTAGAAACATAACGAAAATTTTGGAGCATATCTCAAAAGGTTCATTAAAGGAAAAAAACTATCTGTACATGAAAAAAGCAAGTATATAAAGAGTAAAGTTACTGATCAGATGGATCTTACATAATAACTTGAAAGTTAAGAATCAAGGCTCTGTAAGTGGATTTGCGTTGAACACAGACAAACAGATACACACACAAAAACACACACACACACACACACACACACACACACACACACACACACATATATATATATATATATATATATATATATATATATATATATATATATATATATATATATATATATATATTCTGACTCACCACAGGACCCGAACCCCAGTCCTTCGAGTGAGGGTCAGGGCATTAGCCATTCGGGCACAAAGGTCATAAGTTAAGTTGCAACCTGAGTACTTGCGTACTTGAGGGTTTTTCCCGGGCAGGCGACTAAGGCCTAGCATACCAGCGAATTTTCCCCAACTCCCCTCCAGTATGCAAGTACTCAGGTTCCAACTCCTTTTATGACCTTTATGCCCGAATTGCTAATGCCTTGGACTTTCACTCGAAAGACCGGCGTTCGGTCCCGTGGTGAGTCAGAAATTTATTTCTATGAAACACATTCCCATGTGTTCATTCCATATATATATATATATATATATATATATATATATATATATATATATATATATATATATATGTATGTGTGTATGTGTGTGTATATAATACACATACACACACACCTCACAAACATTAAGCTACAAATGTCCGTTAATTTCAAATTCACTCAACCTCGGAATAACTCAACCCGAAGGGGAATTTATATGTGATAAGCGATTCGTCACGGGAGACTCGACCCCCGAATGGTTGGGAAGCGACGATTTTTTCAGCGACGGTAATCATTGGGTTAACAACTTGAATTTGATATTAAACGGCATTGGTAGCTTAATGTTTGTGAATACAAAAAATGTCACGTTGTGTTGACTAATATTCTTATGTATATGTATGTATGTATATATACAGATGTATATAGATATATAGAAATATATATATATATATATATATATATATATATATAGATATACAGAAATATACATAAATATATATATATATATACATTTATAAATATGCATATATGAATGTCTTTTACTGTAATACAACAGTGTAATAAGAAAATAAAAAGGCCATAGAAACGTTCATAGTGTTTTATGGGCCTTTTTATTTTCATATGCATATATATACATATATATATATATACATATATATATATATATATATATATATATATATATATCACGAAAATATGGAATATGATGAATATAAATAAAGACAAAATAGGAAACACAAACAATGGAGTGCTGCAAGGCCTTTAACTTAAGTTCTTTCTTGCAGACTGAAGAAATATAGTTTGGAAGTTCGTATATGAATATGTAAATAAAGACAAAATATAACGAAGTGACAATTTGCAGAACATAAACATAAAACAATGGAGTGCAATGAACGGATTCTCAAAGCCTTCAATTTTATAGTTCGATTTCCTTGGCAGGTTTTCTGAAGAATATATAAACTTCAATAAAATAGTTTGAACAAAGATTAATGTACATTATTCACGGACGGGAAATCGCCTCTTATTCATAAAGTATGATTTCCCTGAGGAATATCTCATCCTTTATTCAGCCATTCACTTCCCAGATGGCGTTCAGCCCTCGATAATCCCTTCATTATTCAGTTCGATTGTATGGAAGCATTGTAATTCATAAACAAAGGAAAAATTTGCAGATATATAAACAATAATATGCAAGGATGCACATCAGTGTGAGGGTGGACCATGAAACAGTTAATTCTAACAATTTCTTTATTCCCAACGTTTCGTAATAATTTCTCTAAAAGTCGATTTGAATAATGAACAGATTACTTAAAGGTTTTCGTAAAAGCTTTAAAAATCATAAGAAAAATAAAAAATAAAATTCACCAACACAATTTATCACAACGAACAAAAACCGCAACCAACCTTAGGTCAAGAAAACGACAGAATGATCATAGACAGAGTTAACCAATAGCAGTTGTGTAGGAGGTTTGGGTATTTCACGGACTAGTTGTTTGATAAACAATGACTCAAGTATTGGCAATTCGAGAGAATTTGCTGTTCTATAAAGTCATTTCTTTGATGGGTTTGCAGATTTTAGAAATGATATTCATGTTCTGGATTATTCAGCCATTCACTTATTCCCCCAGTCGATTCTGACCGTTCCTCCTCGTGGATAATGTCCCTTCATTATTCAGGATCGAATCGATCCTTTCTCCGAACCATATTGTTAGAGGATTTTTGGGAATTAATTTTAAATTTCATAAAAAGTAAATCGTTTTCATAAACAAAAGCGTAAAAAAATTTATCAGCTTTGTGACATGATTATAAGAAAAATTAGCTGTTTAAAAAATAATAATTTATATTCTATTTTTAATAGGGCGTTTTATAAACAATCAGAAATTAATTTCCTCTTAATATATATCCCAAACTTTATATACTCACTAATATATATATATTATACACACATATATATACATATGCATTTCCAATTTTATAGTCTGTACCTGTTCGTTTTTTCCATGATTTCCCTCTCCTGGTGGATCCCGAGACGATCCAGAGAACAATGATTTCTTACTGTTGAGTTCGAACCTCAATGGGGAAGCTCATTCTAAAATCTGCAAAACCCGTGTATATACAATATACAGCAAATTCTCTCAATTGCCAATACTTGAGTCATTGTTTATCAAACAACTAGTCCCCAGTTAAATACCCAAACCTCCTCTACACACAACTTCAAGATCATTCAGACAGACACATAAATATATTTTATATAAAAACACATATATATATATATATACCCTCACAACAATGTAATATATGTATATATATATATATATATATACACACACATATATATACATATATTTCAATTTTATAGTCTGTACCTGCTTCATATAATTTCTTACTGTTATATATATATATACGTTATATATATGTATATATATATATACTGTATAAACATATATATATATACTGTATATATATATATATAAATATATATATATATATATATATATATATATATATATATATATATATATAAAAACATCTATATATATATATATATATATATATATATATATATATATATATATAATATACAATTTCTCGTATTCTACGATGGTTGCATGAATGTGTGTGGTTGAAGAACAGATGACTATCTCACATGACAAACACATTGATGAAGAGGTCAAAAATGGCAAGGGAAATTGTTATATATATATATATATATATATATATATATATATATATATATATATATATATAGAAGCTAATCGATTCCGTGGTTTTTGCTGGCTTTTTTTTTTTTTTTGTTTTTGTTTTGGAGACCCTTTCGGTTCATATTCAAGGCCCTACAGCGTTTCATAGTTCGATATTCATATTTCGATACTCTTCAAAATGATAGGTTAAAATGACTTAAATCCGAAGAATGAGAATATGAGTAATAACAACTTAGGAGCAGATTAATTTAAAGGGTAGCAAGAGCAGTATTGTAGGAGCAGGAGGAGGAGGAGGAGGAGGAGGAGGGGAGGGAGAGGGAGAGGGAGGGAGGAGGAGGAGGAGGAGGAGGAGGAGGAGGAGGAGGAGGAGGAGGAGGAGGAGGAGGTACCGATTTCTTTATCGCAAAGGAAAATTCAGAGGCTGGAAATCTAAAGACCCGCTTCAAGCATGAAGATGGTTGCAATCCGGACGTTAACGAAAATAATCTCAAATTTCAGCACAAGTGATAAACAACCGAGTCACTTGCCTTACTTGTGAGAAGCCCGGGATCGAATTCCCGGTAACAACAAATATTGGCAGGTGTCGTCGAATCCCATTGTAATCCTGGTCACTTACGCCATAAGTGATATACGAGATAGATAGTCAGCTGTAGTGATCTTCAACCAGGAACACATAAAGGGCAGGGGCTAACAACCTCATTCTCAGTTCAGTCTACTTGTTGAGCCTTGGTAGACTGACCTCGTTTTTAGTAAGCATTTTAGAGTGAGGTTGCCAGCTTCACGACCTTTTCATTCTGGTTGCAATCCACAACAGTCGACTATCAGACACAAAAATTTTATTTAGAGTGGCCAACTCAAAGGTGAGGCAAGCATCATGGCCATTAGACCACGCCCATAATATGTGCGAGCGGGCGTTTACGTCATTCATCTACATTTCATACACATAGTTATATATATACAAACATATATTCACATACAGATGTATGTGTATGTGTATATATATATATATATATATATATATATATATATATATATAAGTATATATATATATATATATATATATATATATATATATATATATATATGTATATATATATATATATATATATATATATATATATATATATATATATATATATATGCATGTATGTGTGTGTGTGTGCGTACGGCGATAACCAATCAGCGTGCGAGAATAAGGATTAGCGGGCATGGTAAGTATGGTACGAAAGGTAGATGACTTGACATGAACGATGAAAAGCATCGACGTTATATATATATATATATATATATATATATATATATATATATA
>NC_089751.1:41000616-41015616 GCF_040412425.1 Macrobrachium rosenbergii | reverse complement strand
TATATATGTCATATGTATATATATAATATAACATATATATATATATATATATATATATATATATATATATATATATATATATATAATGTTATATTCCACCTTGATATATACGACTGATAATGTAACCGGCAACTGAATGAGAGAATTTGCACCTGAGATGCTCAAGTAACAAGCAAATAGCATCACCGACCATTCTAGGGCTGAAAACACTTTTCTTTGCTTAAAAGTCAAGAGCTATGTATGCGGCCACCTGCTGTAACCAAAAGACGGCTTTTCACAGAATGCTCACTCACAAGCCGGTGTAGATAACATAATATTAATGTTTGCTAATGTAACTGGCAATTAAATGAGAATATTAATCTCATCCCTCCAGCAGGTTTAAACTCACGACTGCGATGCCATGAGTTATATGTATAATATATTATCGACCATGCTAAGGAAATCAGTGCGAGATAGATAAATTTCCTCATGCAATTAATAATCATACCATAGTTCATATTTAATATGAACAACAGTGATTTGCAATGTTATTTATGACTGGTGTGCCAGAGGTCTTCCTTTGAAAGTATATCTTAAGGCTGACGGCAGGCAGGTATATATATGGCACTGATTTCTGAGGAGTACGGATTTTTCTGCACTGACGTATGTTCGGAGTCGGTAATCGTTTGAACTTCGGACCCAAAGCATCTCAGATGCAAGTTAGAGCCTCCTCGATAGCTGAAAATTGCTGTCATTTAACTGCCATTTAGACTGACTTTTTTATATCAAAGTAAAAGTTATTTCAAAGTATATTCTATATATATATATATATATATATATATATATATATATATATATATATATGAATGATGAAAACAAGTAAACCATACGTATTCACTGGCATTAATCTTCTGATTACAGTGAAATAGGACAAAGGGGAGACACGCACAGCATATGGATAGCAATATGGGAACGCTATGTTAAACTGGAGTGCTTCCTACATTAGAACATAGGAAGTAGAGATAAAAACAGTAATTTGTGGGATGAAGAAATTGCAAATTAAGTTTAAAAAAATAAGATTGCTTGGGGTACACTGCCTGACTGCAGAGACGATCAGGCGCAGGTATGAAAGAAATGAGGATGGTAAACTTGTGATTGGTCTTTAGAGAGAAAAGTAGTTAAAATGGAGGGAAGAAAAGGCAAAAAAAAAAAAAGATTAATGATAACAGAATAGATATTGCAAAGAGCTGTTAAATGTAGAACCTGAAACAAAGGATGATCTACGTGCAGACAGAGTGGAAGGGTTTCGTGAAAATTTGAGGGAGCTCTTGAAGGTGACTCATGACAATGCAAAAAAGGCAGCAAAAAAAAAAAAAAGTTGAAGAATGAAAAGCCTCCAAGAGTACGTGCGATTAAAAGAGAGATGTTGATGTATAATTCCAAAATAAAGGGTGATAAGAATACATGTTTTATTACCTTAAGGACGAAGGAGACAAAAGTGAGTGTCAGGATAAAAGAAGCATAACACTACTTAGTATACCTGGGAAATTGTATAATGGGGGATGATTGAGAAGTAAGACAAATAACGGAGGGTTGGTAGGGGAAAAGCCGTGTGAGTTTGGAAAAGCCGTGTGAGTTTAGACAAGAAAAAGCCCTTTGTTGGCCGAACCGGTTGAGCTTCAGACTGTCATTCGATGGGCCGGAGTTCAATTCCCGCGGCCGGCTGATAAAGAGTTAGAGGAATTTATTTCTGGTGATAGAAATTTATTTCTCGCTATAATGTGGTTCGGATTCCACAATAAGCTGTAGGTCCCGTTGCTAAGTAACCAATTGGTTCTTAGCCACGTAAAATAAGTCTAATCCTTCGGGCCAGCCCTAGGAGAGCTGTTAATCAGCTCAGTGGTCTGGTAAAACTAAGGTATACTTAACTTTTTTTAGACAAGAAAAAGGTTGCGTAAGTCAAGTGTTTGTTGTTAAACAGTTGCGTAAGAAGCCTGAGAGTCATGGTTAAAGGTGAAAACAGCAAAATTTACGGCACACCTGATGTAGATGGAATGTGAAGGGAGCTGGGATTTAAGGTGAAGTAACTGGTTGAGAGCAACGAAAGTTTTTATATTGAAAGTGATGATTGCTATAAGAGGAAGGAGTGAAAGGAACTATTTTTGAGTTAAGATGGATCTACGAAAGGATGAGTTGTGCATCCAATGTTGTAAAATATTTTTACGGAAAGCGTAACGAGTGAAATTAAGGAAAGAACCGGAAATGTACGTGTCTACTGTAGGTTAAGAACATAGGTTGTCAATGGAGTGCGGAATTGCTAACGCAAGCAGACATTCCAGGCATTTGGTGAAAGCAGAGAGAAGCTGCACAGACTACTATAAGGGTTTCAAAATGACTGTAATAGGAATAAACTCAAAAAGAATGATGACAAGAGAAAGGTAATGAGGGATAATGTACAGAAGGCTTATGAAGATACATTAATGGAACGGATGATGTACAGACAGGAGATACTCTATAAAAAAAAGTGAAGCAAGGAAGACAGACAAACCATAATAAAATTACTTAAATGGCAAAATGTAGATGTGAAAATGTGATAAAAATGAGCGTTGATGAAATAACTGACCATCGTTGTTAGGCAATTTGGTTATGCAGTGAATAAAGAGAGCGAGATTATGAAAAAAGAATATATGTCTGAAGTTTTTTGAAGAGGAAAGAGAGATCGAAAAAGTGCCTGCTGAAATTGGTGGGAAGGTGTTGGATCCAGTAAGTGAGAGAATGTTCTCAGGACAAAGGTGAACTGAACAATGTGTGCACAAAGAGTGGGCGACGCAAGGCTAAGCCTGCTAGGTAGGTACACGATGAGGCTTTTGTTTTGGTAGCCCTCTGTATATAGGATTTATCCTTGATTCCATAGTTGAAGGATGAATGTGGACGCCACGGCAGTTTTGTTTTATTTCGGGATCAACTCTCTATTGGGGAAATACGTTCTCAGTGTAGGTATATGTATCTAATATATATATATATATATATATATATATATATATATATATATATATATATATATATATATATATATATATATATATATATAATATATATATATATGTATACATATATGTGTGTGCGTGTGTGTGTGTGTGTGTAGTGATACTTTTTCAGGACAGCAGGTATGTTACAAAAGAACAATTATTGCACTAATAAGGTCTTAACCGAATAAATACAGTGGACTACGTATGATAAATAATTTTTTGTAAATATTTTTAGTGAAAACCCCCTTGCAAAGAAATCAAACGAAAAGAAAAATTCTGAAGAAAAATCATTAGGTGATAACATCTGCCAGATAATTATTAAATCTAAATAATGCATGATGGCCATCGGAGTACACCGACGGCAAAATGAAATAAACTAAAAAAAGACAATAGAAAACGGTGAATAAATTACAATATAGACGAAACTTCACTCCATTACCCAAAAGCTATTCGACAACCTCATAAAAAAAATAAAAAAATAAAAATAAATAACAAAAAAAAAGCATAAAGTCAATTTCTTACTTAAATAAACATTCAGCATTATACTACCTCTTTCCTCCGAGGGGCACAAACGCACAGATCAAAAAATAGAAACAAAATGTACACAACCACATAAAACTATTCTACTTAAATAAAAAATGCAAGTCGTTACAGCTGCATTTCAAAAATCATTTGACGAAAGCAACAACTGATATAGTTTCATTACATCAAAAAGATTAAAAATGGTCAACAACTGTAATATGAAAATGTGTTAGGAAAAAATGGCTGAAAACCAACTACAAACCGGTAACAATATAGATATTATAAAACAGAATTCCACAAACTGCGGTCTATCACTAAATTGCTCTATATTTAGAACCAGCCCCGTTCCCAAAGGATGCTTTAAATATCAGAGAATTATGTCAGAATGGAAGAGTTCATTTATCACGGTTGGCTATTTTTATTATAATAATAATAATAATAATAATAATAATAATAATAATAATAATAATAATAATAATAATAAGTGAAGAACGAAGCCAATATGATAATAATAATAATAATAATAATAATAATAATAATAATAATAATAATAATAATAATAATAATAATAAAATTTTACTAGAAAAACTAATTCAAGCAATAATACTGAAGTGAAGAACGAAACCAACTTAATAATAATAATAATAATAATAATAATAATAATAATAATAATAATAATAATAATAATAATAATAACGAAACTTGATTTGGTAAACTAACAGAAGCAATAATACTGAAGTGAAGAACGAAACCAACATAATAATAATAATAATAATAATAATAATAATAATAATAATAATAATAATAATAATAATATTTTACTAGGAAAACTAATTCAAGCAATAATATTGAAGTAAAAAACGAAACCAACTTAATAATAATAATAATAATAATAATAATAATAATAATAATAATAATAATAATAATAACTTGATCAGGTAAACTAATACAGCAATAATAACGAAGTGAAAAACGAAGCCAATATAATAATAATAATAATAACAACAACAACAACAACAACAACAACAACAATAATAAAATTTTACTAGGAAAACTAATTCAAGCAATAATATTGACGTGAAGAACAAAAGCAACTGAATAATAATAATAATAATAATAATAATAATAATAATAATAATAATAATAATAATAATAAAGAAACTTGATTAGGTAAACTAATAGAAGCAATAATACCGAAGTGAAGAACGAGAACAACATAATACTAATGGATACAACAACAACCACCACCACACAATGCCCCGCAGAATCCCCTTGTAATTTCCACGGATGCGCAAGTGACGCTATTTGGTTCGTTAGCGGTGGCCTGTAAGTGGTCCGTTCAAAAGTACGTCAGCCAATCAGAATGCCCGTGCAGTTAACAGCGTGACCGCCTAAGAAGAAAGCCAGAGAGATTTATGTTCAATACGATGACAGCTTCTCTCTTCTTGTCTCACTGAGCGTCAAGTGTTTTAAATATTTGATAGCAGGTTGAGAGAGAGAGAGAGAGAGAGAGAGAGAGAGAGAGAGAGAGAGAGAGAGAGAGAGAGAGAGACTGGTATATAACAAACATGGAATATCCCTAGCCTCACGCATAAATAACTTCATCACATTACTTAGAGCATATATATGTGAATGTGCAAAGAGATAATACATTCGTTACTTCGCAGATTACAGATATCAACATAATACAGTGTTCAACTTGCATTTAAACATTCCGCCCTTTATCCTACTCCATTAACTACACTCTATTGTTCGTGCTGTATCTCTATTACCGCTGTCTAATGATACTAATTCATTCGGATACCTTATCGTAACTAAGCAATCTTGGCATGTTTTGTTTCACTCCTTTTTGTCATCATATAAACCCATTCTTTTTCCTTAAACCCGTTATTGTCCGTCCGTCCACTAAGGTTAAAGCTTTTCCTTTGTAATGACCATTCCTTGAACTGTTACGATAAGGGAACTTCATATCTGGGAAGCAACCTACTAATGAAGCCGATATGCAGAGTGAGATCAATGGCATACTTACCTAATTAAGGTACGGTTCGTTGTGCATCTGTTTGTCTGCCTGATGGTTAGCAAGATAACGCTCAAGGCTTGTCTGGGTTTTTTTTCTCGAAAATTTTATTAATACACGTGCCTCGTGATCGGCAGTAAGTGATTAAATTTTGGAAAAGCATAAAGGAACTCTTGGGATGAAGGAGCATTTCTCTCTTCCCTCAAAATGCCGAAGATGATTACGTTTCAGGACCTACATCCACATACCGGGAGTCCCAGGTGCCACTGGCAGAGGTTTGAGGTATCCAAAACTCGTTTTGTCCACTACTCTAGATCAGTTCTCCATTCAGAAGTCATTTCTTTCTGAACTTAATTCTCTCTCTCCACATACTAATAATGTCCATTAACGCAATCTAAGCCCGGCCGGCTGATGAAGAGTTAGAGGAATTTATTTCTGGTGACAGAAATTCATTTCTCGCTATAATGTGGTTCGGATTCCACAATAAGCTGTAGGTCCCGTTGCTAAGTAGCCAATTGGTTCTTAGCCACGTAAAATAAGTCTAATCCTTCGGGCCAGCCCTAGGAGAGCTGTTTATCAGCTCAGTGGTCTGGTAAAACTAAACTATACTTAATTTAACGCAATCTAAGACTAGTTTTCATGTTGCCATTCTTATTAATATCACCCATGAAATTGCCTTTGACACCTAATACCATCATCATTATAGTATAGTTTTCACTGGATATCATATTATTTGCAAATCTTATTATCACTTTTTTTTCCGTCATATATTTTCTTATGCGTTTCCTCTCGACAAAACCATGCCACAATTTTCCTTTAATCTATTTTCGCTAACTGTGTCTATTTTTTCCCTTTGTATCCCTATCTTCCTTGTCCTGTGCATTATAATTTGCAAGCCTGTCTATAAACTATATTATCCATAAACTGCTATTACATTAACTGTTATCACCATCCCAAACCAGATTTTCCTATCATCGCATCTAAAACCAGATTTTCTTTTCCAGCAATCATTATTATCGCTATCACACAACAGATTATCTTTGGCAATCCCTGTCTTCCGCATGTAAGACCAGATTATCTTTTCCATTTATTATCAACAACATCAGCTTAGCATTCACATCTTTTACTATTATCTTCCGAAATTAGGTTTTGCTCTTTCATCTCCTCTCTATTATCACCACCTGACACCAGATTTTCCTTTGCATCGCCTGTTATCACCATCTTGGGCTTTACCTTCTTTGAAATCTGCTATTATAACTATTTTATAACATATTTTCTATAGCATCTATTATCATTTACATATGGAACTAATTCCTATTTTGCAACTTTTATAATCACCATCTTAGCCTTGGTTTCCGCTTCGCCTATCATCACCGCAAGACACTGAATTTTCTTTAGCATTTCCTGTTATCACCACAAAAGACTACACTTTGATATCTCCTATCATCGCCACCTTAGCCTGGATATCTATTTGTATTTCCTATCGCCATCACTGAATGTATCATCCCTGAGAACTCTTAGCATCCTCCTCCACGACCTAGTATTTTTCTGAGCCTCCTCACACGGCGCTGTGTAGGCATTACTAAAGGGTGTTTGTACCATCTCTTCGGTCCCTAGCTGGACCCAATTTTGAGCATTTTACTCTACCTCATTACCATCATTTTTGAAGGAACTGAAACATAAATAATAAGCGCAATAACTAAGAAAAGATGACATAACTAAACATGACAAAGAACGATACAGCAAAGGACAAAACGCTCCGCAAAGAAAAGAACCCAGAGGATATATCAAAGACCACTCTCTTTCTTGTCCTCTTACTGCCATGGGAGGGGGTTGATTGGTTTTTCTTCGTAATCGATGAATATAAATTCATCAATGGATTTACTCTAATGCGAAGTGCCGTCTCCTCCTTCACTTTTCTTCCCCTACTTGAATATTTCATTCACACACTGAACAAACTTCACGGCGATTTGCATTTGATTGACGCTCTCTAGTGTTTCTATTACATCTTGCTCGCTCACTATATAATATATATATACACAGATATATACATATATATTTATATATTATATATATATATATATATATATATATATATATATATATATATATATATATATATATATATATATATATATATATATTTACCCTACCTTCTGTAGAATACTTTACGCGCATAAAATTTATCTTTTTCACAGTAACTGAAAGCAGACCTGAATGCACACTTTTTGAAATAATAATACGGACGTTACTCGCTATCTCTTTCTCCCGATCTTTATGACCACCATCAATATATATTATTTATGGAATGAATAAACCATTTCTAGCTATAAGCCCACATTCCCTTCCTGTACTATGGTGCACTATGAATAGGAAAGATATCTGTCACTGTTCATAGTACGTATATTTGCATATTTATGTAAGTATATAACAGGATAGTAAAGAGAGAGAGAGAGAGAGAGAGAGAGAGAGAGAGAGAGAGAGAGAGAGAGAAAGGCCCACTGCTGACAAAGAAAAATCTGTGCTGCCACATACCTGCGGATAATGATGGATCGGCGTGACTGAGGGGAGAGGCTGAAGACTGCGACGTCATAATAGGAGGCGGAGTCAGCGTCGGCGGAGACGGGGAGTGGGCCGGGGGAGTCGGGGGAGTGCGGCGGTGGTGATTCCGTGACTTGGGAATCGTGGCTGACATCGGCGGTTTCATTTCCCTCTTGACCACCACGTCGGAGAAGAGTCCCACTCCTCCTACAGGACTCCCCATGATGGACCGAGGGGATCCTGGCGAAGAGGGAGACGACGATTCCAAGGACTGCTGCTGGGCCGTAGGAGCCAGCAACAAACTGCAGTGCTTCACGGAAATCGTCTGTTGGTGGTGGTGGTGGTGATGGTGGTGGTGATGGTTGTTGTTGTTGTTGGTGGTGGTGGTGGAAGCCGCCGTTGTCGTCTGCGAGCTGCCCGATACCCCGGTGGAACCCTGGTGACTCGTCTCGGGCACTTCTGGTATAGCCACCAACATGGCTGCTGGTTTCCTGAACGGTTTCGGCGAATGATATCACACGGGAATCTTATTTTACAGACATTCGGCACAAAATACCACATATAAAACTTATTCTTATTTCTTTACTCTAGATCAATACAAAATAGCGTCTTTATAAGCTCTTGGAAAATATCGTAGGGAAACTCTTCTTAAAATAGGTCACACATCTGCTGGGATTTATGTCGCTTGAGTCAGTAGAAAATATTTACAGTTCTTATGCAAAAGATTATCAAAAAATATAGATTTATATCTTCGTATCTAATCTTTGCGAAGGGACCTGCCTTCCTTCCATACCAAAAACACGCGTGTATCACATCCCTGCAAAGAATAACAAAAACCTATGAAAGACACATGTTATGAAATAACATCATTACAAACAAAAGAGAGTGACAATTCACTCATAAAATTTATATGCATAAATATCATGCCCGAAAAAATCGCTTCCAGGCAATATTAAATGTGTCATACTCAAAACAGACCGAAAGAGAAGATTTCTGTTGGAATACAGTTTATGGAACAAGACAAGCAGAGTATTTTGCAGGGGTAAACAGTAGATAATAAACATTGTTAGGAAAGAAACGTAACTCATTACTTGAAACAAATCTTGTCTGAAAGATATATATATATATCTAAATGGCTAGGAAAGTAGCTTTTTTTTTTATAACGGGAGACCAACAGGTCTGAAGCATCATCTCTGCTACGGCCATAAGAAGTCTTAAGATATATATATATATATATATATATATATATATATATATATATATATATATATATATATATATATATATATATATATATATATATATATATATATATATATATATATATATATATATATATATATATATATATATATATATATATATATATATATATATATATATAGTGTATGCGTGCATGAGTATGTTTGTAATGGGCAAATATTTATTAAGAAACGTTTCCATTTCTTGGTCATTGATTTTAGTATTTATATATTCTGTAACCTACAGTATGCTTTACTGACTATCCCTGGGCACCATAATTTTCATTTTAATTTGTTTCAGCAAAGGCCAATGGGATCGGAAACCTAATGCGCTTTCCTATCCCACATCCGAGAAAAACAAGAAAACGGAAAATCCTCAATTAAGAGAAGTCCTTCATACAAACGTAAATACATGCGTACATACGAACGTACAGCACGCACACGCACGCACCCAGACCTACGCTCTGATCACAATCACGAATTTAGCGGAAGTATGCACATCCCTACATAAAGACTATTAAACACCGTATTCTTATTATTTATAAAATCACGTGTTAGCGTCTAAACTTTTATTTCTTGCTCAAGCACTTTGACAGCAGACGATTCAATGAAATAGGAAAGATTATTCAAAGTTTCACAATTGAACACAAATTCCAAGGAAAAAAGTCACGCAATTGTCTGCATAGTGAAATATTATGTTACAGAACCGTAGATTTACAACTCGACACTTCCACACTTCTTTTGAGCAGGTTTCCTTGAATATTTTTATTATGGAGGTAGGAATGATGTGAATAATAAAACAAAATGCATTTTGCACCGTACTAATTCCGAAGCTTTCCTTGAAAACGTAAACACTGTGACTGCATAGCCATGAACTATAAATTTATGTAGTTATAAGAATTTCCTTGCTGAAATATATTAAAAAAACTATAGCCTTCAGGTAAAAATCTGAGACTCAAAAAATTAATCATAACTTCTAGGAGCATCTAAATCAATTTAACTCTACTTACAAAACAGACTGCCCATTGTTTGATTTGTCATTTTCAGACCTGCACTAAGTTCCAACTTCGCAGAATTATAACTGATATCATTGTTACCGTCGAATAAATAGTCAATGAATGCCAGTGAAGGATTAGAAGAATTTATTTCTGGTGATAGAAATTCATTTCTCACTATAATGTGGTTCGGATTCCACAATAAGCTGTAGGTCCCGTTGCTAGGTAACCAATTGGTTCTTAACTACGTAAAATAAGTCTATTCCTTCGGGCCAGCCCTAGGAGAGCTGTTAATCAGCTCAGTGGTCTGGTTAAACTAAGGTAAACTTTACATCTACTTCTATAAAGTAACGTTTGAAATTAGCCAAACTCGGTGGGAAAAAATCGGGTAAGGCTGAGATTGCGCGATAAAACTGCCAAATACGAGAAATTTTACTGGCTGCTTGAAGCAAAATTTGGAGGGAGGATTCTAAAACATGCTATAAAAAGTACTCAGGTAACACTGCTTTTAATTCCCTTATTTGTAACGATCTTGAAAGACTAGGTGTGCAGACAAGTAAATGATTTTTAAATCAAACTTCAAGCAATTCATATCAGTTACAATCACCTAATTTCTTGCAATGCATATCAGTCACAATCATCTCTTTTCTTGCAATGCATATCAACCACAATCATCTATTTTCTTTCAATGCATATCAATTCCATCATCTATTTTGCAATGCCTATCAATTACCATCATCTATTTTCTTGCAATGCATATCAATTTGAATCATCTATTTTCTTGCAGTGCATATCAATTAGAATCATCTATTTTCTTGCAGTGCATATCAATTACCATCATTTATTTTCCTGCAATCATCTATTTTCTTGCAATGCATATCAATTACAATCAAATGTTTTCCTAAGTATGATAGAAGTGGTACTTCTTCCAAGAAAAGATGCGTATCGATGACAAACTCTCTGGAACACAGTGATTAACAAACCGGCCATATGGCCATGGTCTGTGCCATATATCAAGATTAAGCTTTTTTTTTTTTTAAATGGGCGTGTGCTACAAAATGTCATTAGCACACGAAACTGCCCATACCGTCGAATCGCTCCTAAGAGTTCGTAGTTATGTTTACTTTCTTTCACCCACTTCTCTTTATTCTAAATTACTTTATTTACCTACGCTCCTATTGTTTTATCTTGTTTACATAATCAATTCAATAGAATAATTTATTCTGTCATCACTGCTGATTTTTACTTTTATCCTTTATATATATCTGATGCAACCATTTTCACTGCAATACTTAGTTCAAGAACTTGAGAAATTCAATTTCTAATCCTCCATGAAGATAATGGAAAACAAGTGTACCAATAAACATTTATTAATGGAAAACATTTTACCAATAAACACGCATTCTCTTTTCTTTTATTATAAGACATTCATAAAACTCTCCTTAGGATCATGAGAAATATCCTCTTTCATGTAAACAGCAAGATTCTTTCACTCTTTTTACAACTCAAGTACAACCAACTTTTGCTCTCTGAAAAATTTTCTAAAGAGAAAAGCACCATAATCACTTTTCTCTCTCTCTCTTTCTCTCTTTCTCTCTCTCTCTCTCTCTCTCTCTCTCTCTCTCTCTCTCTCTCTCTCTCTCTCTCTCTCTCTCTGAAAAGATGTTGTGAAGAAGTGTTGCCAAGTGTACATGTGCAAGTGTATATATTGGCTTCAAAGGTGAGCTTTACTTTTGAAATGTCAGTGATACATCATAAAAAATCCACACCGGTGAGACACGCGCTTTGGCCCACATTTACAACACTGCCCCTTTGGCCGTAAGCCACAGTAATTGAATAACTGAATCGGACTTCGGAACGCAACCTGTTTTTAAATGTGTGCGTCTGAAACACCCGGTAACGCTTTCTGAGTTTACGTCAGTCGGCCTGTATGTCCTAAATTAATCACATTGAAATAGTTTACTTCACAATATACGGCATTTTATCAATGTTAACTCTGGCGTGGACAGACGAACTTCCTCGTAAACGTGAAATCCGAATTATCATAGAAAACTGGACAAAGGACAGACTTTGAAAAGTAAACGTTGCAACTATTTTTCTACTTTAATCTGAAATCCATTTTATAGGTTCATCATGACGTTTAAACCCCCAAGAACGTTTCAGTCCTCATCAGAAAGTAAACTCACATTAAAAGATTGCTTCTGAGAAGAAAAGCTTTTCCCCTCTTGCTGCTCTCAGTTCTTGCTGAAAATATGGCCGTCACTATTTTTGTCAAGGGCCATCTAAGCACCCATTTACAAGTTAACAAATAACAACGAAAAAATGAGAGTAATAATTCTTAACTTCAAGATTATTGCCTTTCTCAGAGAGAGAGAGAGAGAGAGAGAGAGAGAGAGAGAGAGAGAGAGAGAGAGAGAGACGATTATGTCAAGAGAACATACCCACTCGGTGCCACCAGAACCACCATAGACCTACCTGCTGCTGCCACCAAACCTTTAAAATCTTCCCATCACTGCAAAAAGGCCCCTAATAACTTCCTCCAACGTTGCCATCAGTCCTTTAAAATCTTCGCTTCATTCTCCTTCCTGCCATCAGTCACTTAGAACCTCCCCATCGAGAAGCTTTTGAAGGTCAGGTGGCCTTCAAAAGCTTCTCACTTCTCTCATCAGCCCCTTAAAACCTCCCCTTCACGCCCACCAGAACCTACAGTTTCCTACTGCCTGTTGACATTAGACTCTTAAAACCTACCCTTCACAGCCACCAGAAACTAAAGTTTCCAACTGCCAGTTGACATTAGACCCATAAAGCCTCCCATTCACGGCCAGCATACGCTAAAAACCTTCTCAATACTGCCATCAGACCCATAAAACCTCCCCTTCGAGGATACCAGACCATAAAAAGCTTCTCATTGCTGCCGTCAGGCCATACAGCCTCATCTTCGAGGCTACCAGACCATAAAACTTCTTATTATTCCCATCAGGTCCATAAAACCTAGCCTTCGAGGCTACCAGACCATAAAAAACTTCACGTCTTAATACTCCCACCAGGCCCATAAAACCTCGCCTTTTAGGATACCAGATCATAAAAATCTTCTTAACATTCCCATCAGGCCCATAAAACCTCGACTTTGAGGCTACTAGACCATAAAAAAACTTCTTAACATTCCCATCAGGCCACATAAAACCTCCCCTTCGAGGCTACCCAACCAGAAAAAGGTTCTCAATGCTGCCATCAGGCCCAAAAAATCCTCCTTTCGAGACTACCAGACCATAAAAAGCTTTCCAACGCTCCCATCAAGCCCATAAAACCTCCCCTTCGAGACATTCAGACCCAAAAAAAGCTTCTCAGTGCTGCCATCGGGCTCATGAGCCTTTCCTTTTTAGGCTACCATACCTAAAAAAGCTCACACTGCCGCCATCAGGTCATACATACCTCTATTTCAAGGCTAGAAGACCCTAAAATACTACTCACAGCAGCCATCAGACTTTAAACCTATTCTGTAAGGCAATTAGGCCATAAAAAGCATCCCACTGCTGCCATCAACTATTAACAACCCCATCTTCAAAGCCAACACTGATCAACTTTCTACTGCAGTCATAAGACCTAAACATTCACCTTGAGACAACCAAACAGAAAAATGTTTCCCACTGATGCCACTGGCACCTTTAAACCCTTCCCTTCGGAGCCAATAGACCATAAAAAGCTCCCAACAGCTGCCATCACACTTAAAACCTCCCCTTCTAGACAACCAAACCCTAAAAAAATTTTTCACTGCTGCCATCAGGCCCTTAAAACCTCTCCTTCACGGCCACCATATCCTAAAAAAAGGTTCTCTCTGAAGTCATCAGACCTGTAAAACCTTACTTTCGAGGCGAACAGACCTTAAACAGTTTCTCACTGATGCCGTTAGTCTTTTGAAACCTGGTCCTAAAAAAACTTCTTACTGTTGCCACCCAGACTTACAACGTCCCAACGAGTCACCCGACCCCTAAATCCTTCCCATTGCTGCGATCAGGCCTTAAAAAAAACTTCCCTTCAAGATCATCAGACTAAAACGCTTCCCATTGCTACCACAAACATTTAAAGGCCTCCCCATTCCTAGCGCTACTACTAGATCCTATAAATATTTCCACCTGACATAATAATGTTCCCACCAAAACCAACAAATGCTAAAAAGCCTCTAACCCCTCTTATCACTAATAACATTCCATGCGCTGCCACCACGCCCTAAAAAGTTTCCCACCACAACCAACAGATTCAACAGACCTCACCAAAGCTACCACCAGACTTTTAAAGTTTACGATCCTTTAAAAATTTCCCACCGCAACCAACAGACCCACAGACCTCCTAACTAAAATTAAAACATTTTCCACCACAGACAACAGAGGCATCCCTATTCACAGACGACGCAACGCACCGCTACCTCCCCGAATGCCGGAATCGTCCCCGAGAGAACTTGAATCCCTAATGATACTAAGACTAAAAATAGACCTCTATAGTTCCTTGAACTACGCTCCGCTGACGTCAGCAGTCATTTGGTCCGAAATATCGACAAGACACGTGGCCTGTTACCAAATAGGATTTATTTGGGCTTTCCCTGGTCCTTAAAATAATTGTAAATGATGGAGGAAAAATCGAATCGTCTGCAGCAATGGTAAATAAACGTGTTTTTCTAC
>NC_089751.1:40995616-40998116 GCF_040412425.1 Macrobrachium rosenbergii | reverse complement strand
TATCCTCACCATCATCATAATACTCACAATTCCTCTCATCATGAGCATCAGCATCGCGCCAACCATATTTATCTACATATCCGCTTGTTTATTTTCCTCCCTGATTATTAATTTATTTATCTAATATCAAACAATACAAAGCCAAAAGGGGACGCCGAACACGACCAGGTGAAGCTTTATATAGATCACACGACACATCATTTGCCCCATATAATACATAACGCTCGAGCCGTTGAGCACGAATTGATGGGAAGGGAAGAGAGGGGATGGAGGGGGGGAGGGGGTGGTTTCAAGCCCCTCCTCCATCTAAATATAGAGGCTGTATCTTTACCTGTGCACCAACGACAGAGAGATTTTCCGGTATTATTTATGAGCTGAGAGGTCGATCAGGTGGCCTATGGAGACGGATTGGTGTATGGTAATAAGGTGGTGGAAAGGTCATTCATCGCCGTATGAAATCTCACGAAATGATATCGAGAAGAGATGAAGTGTGTGTGAAATGTGTTAGACATAAAGCCACATAAAATCTTAATAATGTTGCCAAGACCGAAAAACGCATTTAAATATACTAATACGGAGACAATAGAGGATAAAACTCATGTTAATGGACCACAGTTATTTATATAAATCATAATATATATATATATATATATATATATATATATATATATATATATATATATATATATATGTATATATGTATATACATATATATACAACCTTGTTTTTATTATACCCAAGTCGTTATTTTATTTTTGTATCTAAAGTATTTATAAAAGATTTATAAAAGATCATATTGGACCAGTGTTGGAGTCTCTTTACTTAACATCTACATCAGTTACCTTATATCTGGCATAATTTCTACTAACAAACTTTCCTTATAAATCTGTATCAATAGTTCCCAAATACCTGCAACCTGCATCAATTAACTTTGCTTGAACAAAGTTCTAGCAACAGACTTTGCAGATAAAACCTATTTCGGTAAACATTGCTTTCTGCAAAAGTTGACAATCACTTAATTTTATCCTGATATACCTTTCAAGGTCCCTCAGGTCTTTTGCACAGTTTCATTCGACGAAAGTTTCTCTTGCCTACAGCTATACCATGTTATGACTTAATGCATGAGATAAAGTATCACACTCTTTAACATTAATCAACTTCTATTGTGCTGCTAAAAAAGAATCTTCCGACGCCACACACGCAAAAAATGAGTTTCTCCTTCCCACCCCCAATCATATATTCTCTAAATCTCCAACACCTGAGATAGAACGTAACATGGAATAAATAATCGGAATGTATTATATGCGTTTAACTAACACCTCGAAATTAGGAGAAAAAAATGAAAACATCTAATCTCACTGATAAGTACAATCAAAACAACTTCAGAGATTAGAGAAATCGAGTAACAAACGTAAACAAACAGAAGATAAAGACAGAACTGGAGGAGCAAAAACTAAAAAGAGTGTATGATTTCATTGTAAGATTATTCGCAGTGGCGCCAATTACATGTATTATCACGATAAAGCCCAACTTGGTAAAAGAATTTTCCTTATCATGCGCAGATATTGATATAAACCTTTGCAGGTCAGCGAAAACAAGTGCGTCGTATCCCCTTTTACGTCAGTTCATAGTAAAAGAATGTAAACTTGGGGGTATCCATTTTGTATGCCTGTTTCAAAGGCAAGACCTATGAAGACCCATCTAAATGATTCAACTTTTGCTAAAAATGTATTCCTAAGGATTAAAATGCCGAATCTGAATTTAAATGAATTGAACATAGAGTTTAGGCCAAAGGCTAAGCACTGGGACCTATGAGGTCATTCAGTGCTGAATACCGAATCTGAGATTACTTTGAGACACGTTAACACTCCATGCACATTACTTTATATATATATATATATATATATATATATATATATATATATATATATATATATATATATATATATATATATTATACATATGTGTACATATGTGTATGTATGTATATATATTATATAAATAAATATGCATGTATATATTATATAAATATAGTGTTCGCGTATCTCAAAGTTACCTCAGATTATGTATATATATACAGTATATATATATATATATATATATATATATATATATATATATATATATATATATATATATATATATATATATATATATATATATATATATATATAATGCGCAGTGTGCGTGTTTGACTTCGCTGGTACGAGAGCTCTAGTATTGGCATAATATGTTTCCAATTCACAGGTATATCAAACTACCCTTTCCTCTGCCTGGGAAGATATGCCTACAGATCAGGTAAAATGGTCCAATGAACAAACAAGCAAAAAAAAAAAAAAAAAGCAAATGAGGAACCCTTAGACCCAAACCAAATCTCTCGGCGTTTTCAACTTAAATATTCTGAGCATCACTGTTTAATTCAACCAACGTCAGAAGGAAGTAGAGGCAGTGACGGTCGTACTGGCTTTCAGTCGATACTAATGACCAAAAATCAACCACA
>NC_089751.1:40970616-40990616 GCF_040412425.1 Macrobrachium rosenbergii | reverse complement strand
GTGTTCACGTCAGGACGACTTTTAATGGCCCGTCTCGGATGCCTTCATTATAAATATAGTGCTTCAGCACCTATCAAAACGATCCGGTCTTAGGATAATCCATTAAACAACACGGTAAATGTAGACTTTTTTTCTTTATCCCCACCTTGCTATCTCGCCACTAGAGAGTGTGAAAGGAAGAGACGAAAAAATATGTCCCCCTCAGTGACACAACAGACAAAACCGAAATCATTCCGGAAAAAAGATGTGAAACCAATGGAGTTGAAAATTATATTTAAAAAAGCTAAGGAATTCTAACGAAAAGAACACACTAACAGCAAGTACAATTCTAAGAAAATTGTGAATGAGATTAACTCTTTTTAAGAGATAGATGCGATTAACTCTTTTTGAGATGATAGGTGTGATTAACTCTTTTTAGGAGATAGATGCGATTAACTCTTTTTGAGAGATAGGTGTGATTAACTCTTTTTAGGAGATAGATGCGATTAACTCTTTTTGAGAGATAGGTGTGATTAACTCTTTTTAGGAGATAGATGCGATTAACTCTTTTTGAGAGATAGATGCGATTAACTCTTTTTAAGAGAAAGACGCGATTAACTCTTTTTAAGAGATAGACGAAATTAACTCTTTTTAAGAAACAGACGCGATTAACTCTTTTTAAGAGATAGACGAAATTAACTCTTTTTAAGAAACAGACGCGATTAACTCTTTTTAAGAGATAGACGAAATTAACTCTTTTTAAGAAACAGACGCGATTAACTCGTTTTAAGAGATAGATGCGATTAACTCTTTTTAAGAGAAAGACGCGATTAACTCTTTTTAAGAGATAGACGAGATTAACTCTTTTTCAGAAACAGACGCGATTAACTCTTTTTACGAGATAGATGCGATTAACTCTTTTTAAGAGAAAGACGCGTTAACTCTTTTTAAGAGATAGTTGTGACAAAAAATACAGGGTTTTTGTTTCGCTATACATAAAACAGCACAGTTTTTATCGGTATAAAAACGCTAAAAACTTCTAAAGGAAATGACTGGCTAGAGGGTTATTGAGTGCACATGGCCTCAGTCGGTTTTTCTAATACTAAGGGATGAACCCCCACGAAGTTATGAAAATAAAGATGTTATGTTAAAAGTACAACTCAAGACAATTACTTCCATACAAATTCAACATACGGATGAACTTACATTGAAAACAAAATTACACTCACTGAAATGTTTGAATATGAATATACATACACATACACACATACATACATACAAACATATGTATGTATGTTTGTATGTACACATGCTATTCCGTATTTGCAAAACTTATTGTAAACCGAAAACATACAGGCAAAGACGAATTTACTTTGTATTCCCCCCCCCACCTTCTTTTTTTTTTAGCCAAAATTTACTTTGATTCTCCCTTCAACAATATCACCAAAGCAACGGAGGAAAAAAACTACAAAAAAAAAGAAATGAAAAAAAAAAGACCATTCTCATAAAGTAGCCTCAAGATCTCATTCACTGGGAAGCATCAAAGACTCCCATCCCACCGCAGAGGCAGCGAGCAGTTTACGAAGCGTTAAAGATAAACTTCCGAAACCAAGCGACGGCCTCATAAGTGTTAAGTGTCTTGCCTCTGAGTGAAAGACTGCTAATATTTATTTCTTTATTTACGGTGAACTCGTCTGTAAATTACGTCAGAATATAAAAATAAATGTACAATGAGTACGTTTGTGAACGGGTTGGCCTGTGCGCCACTGTATGCATACATAATAATACATTTTAATGCATGCTGTTTACAAAAGAATGAAAAAACACCATAATATTAACGAGTTTGTCTTTTGATACATTCCGGTAAGCCTTACTGTTTATGCTGTATGTACTTCTAGAGCCTGTATTCCAAACAACCTACCAGTGCAAATAAATACAGTATATCAAAATACAAGTGCGAGTGTTCTGTACCCGAGGCAGTGTGAGTGAGCACCCGAATATACACTCAATACACTATATAAACGGCCGCGTGTACATTAGGGCGCAAGTCGACTGAGACGAGACTGTCATGAATGATACATCTACTTTCAAGGTCCCATGATAAATCGAGAGAGGGAGCTCTAAACCAGGGAACTTGCATCTCTCTCTCTCTCTCTCTCTCTCTCTCTCTCTCTCTCTCTCTCTCTCTCTCTCTCTCTCTCTCTGTCAATATCCTCATGGACATGGTCGAATCATACATTCACCCTCTCACCTTGGTTAGCATGTCTGCATTATGTAGGTCTCTCTCTCTCTCTCTCTCTCTCTCTCTCTCTCTCTCTCTCTCTCTCTCTCTCTCTCTCTCTCTCTCTATTTTGGTCCCTTAGCTGCCTTTCGCTTTCTGCATTCCTGCAAGCTGGCTCACCTCTGAGAGTAATTTATCTGAGCGATCTTTCTTTCCCTTGGCTCCCAGAGTTAATATTCTACTTGCGCTTAAACATCGGTACTGGTCTACTGTGGCTTTCTCTCTCTCTCTCTCTCTCTCTCTCTCTCTCTCTCTCTCTCTCTCTCTCTCACACACACACGCAAACATATATTCATACCTTTAAACACACACAAACACAACGGAAGAAGTTAGGCAGGTGAAAAAAGTATTAAGAGGAAGAAAATATTATAAATTTGTATATGTATATATATGTATGTATGTATGTATATATACATATATATATGTATGTATGTATGTATATATACAGTACATATATATATATATATACATATACATATATACTGTATAGAGATATAGATAGATAGATAAAACAGCCGTTCCTTCCTGTTTCTCTTCTCTTCCACTCCATACATCCAGCATTTTCTTCCTCCTTACACTTTCGAATTATATCACTTTCACCAACGTGACGTCTTCCATTTATCCACGCGTCCAAACAGTCTCGGAATACTCTAATCCACCCTTTTAACTCTACTAACCTTTTGTACCAATTTAATATATCTCCAAATTTCTAATATTTTCATGCCAAATATTTCATAAACATACGTCCTCCCTCGTAAAACCCCACAATGTTCTCCTGTCGATTATTCTGTAATTTATCCAACTTTCCCAATCAAAATACTCTTTCACACCTCCCCTGACAGCATATGCTTAGTCATGCTATGCACCTATAAGCCTGGCAGTGTCCTATATTACCGGTGCTCTTAAGCAAAGGAACAATAACACCTCTAACTCATTCTAATGGAGCCCTTTCCTCCGCTGGACATACCACGCACCTTGATCTGCCACTCAATTGCACTTTCCTTTGCGTACCGCAGAGCCTCATTTGAAATCCTAATAACTGAAGCATTCCCATTCTTCTATCTTTTAATTGCCCTTTTCGAGTCCTTAACTGTCAATTCTACGAGCATTCCCACAAGAACACTTTTCCCTCTTTTCGGCTTTGCTTTGTCTCTTATCCATCACAAAGTTTCTCGTTAGGCGAGTCGGTAGAGTTGTCCTCTAGCACTCGCTAGGTCAGAGTTCGATTCTCCGGCCGGCTAATGAGGAATTAGAGGAATTTATTTCTGGTGATAGAAATTCATTTCTCGCTAAAATGTGGTTCGGATTCCACAATAAGCTGTAGGTCGCGTTGCTAGGTAACCAACTGGTTCTTAGCCACGTAAAAATAAGTCTAATCCTTCAGGCCAGCCCTAGGAGAGCTGTTAATCGGCTAAGTGGTCTGGTAAAAATAAGGTATACTTTTTTTTATCCATCACAAACAGCATATCTTAAAATATACATTTCTTCAACCATTTATATCTTTTTTATACCTTTTCCCTGTGCATCTACTTTCTTGTAAAACAAGTTCTTATTCTTGCTCGAAGTCTTCCTCACAGCCACCCCTCAATTTTCATTACTTGTGATCTTTTACTCTCACTTTTTCCTTGAAAATCTACACCTCCACATTACCTTCTCTTCTTTTGCCCTCGTAACCTCTACTAACACTCCCCGCTGACTCTTTGACCGAAGCCTTAAATTTTACAGACTCCACCTTTACTCCTCCCCCCTCCGTGTCTATAACCAAAGTCTATTTTATCAGCTATTGTCTCCCTATAATATGCTCTTCTCACTTCCTATCACCCCATTTGTCTTAACTGCATTTACAGCCCGATTCATAACCGTTCCTCTCCAACTGAAACTTCTGCATGTTTCATTTTTTCTCCAACCAAATAAAGGCCAGTTTTGCCTCCAGTCAACCTTCTCCCTTCTAACCATAATATACATCAACTTGCTCTTTCGTCTAATCTTTATAGAACAAAATCTAGCGAACTCGTTTACTTAACATTTTCTCTTTCCAAGTACAGTCATGAATGTTCTTCTTTGGAAACATGTATTTCCAACAATCAAGCCCATTTTCAAACTCTCATTTCCACAAGACTCTTTCCATTCTCAATTATTTCAGGAACTCCATACTTTCCAAAACTGCCATCTGTTTCTCTGTCGTCTACCCTGCATGGTAGCACACCAACTCTTTAATAATCTCTTGACCCAGCTAGGAACAGGTTCAGACCATCCCAAAATCAATCTTTTACTCTCATTCTTTCCCCTTCCTGGGCCACTGCACTCATTATTACAACTCTCTCTCCATCCACAATCAATCCTGCCCCATTCAATCCTCAAACTGACACATCCGAACTTTTTCACACGTCCCCAGAACCTTCCCTAGCTTTCAGTGTACAGCAACCCCGGACACAACACTATCTGTCCTTCCCAATCGCAATCAAACACACTCAACCCCTTGGCCCTGTCTCGTCTCGCCAAGTTTCAAAACTTCCATGTTTCTCCTTAAACATATCAGCTATCACCATTATTTTTCTCTTCCGCACTATATCCACGAAGAATCAAACCCCTAAGACTTAGCATTCTAATTTTTCTCCTTTTTTTGTGACTGAAACATAAACACAGGCCATATGGTTGCAAACAAATACCCCCCGCCAGTTAGATAACTGTAACACCACACAAAGCGCCGTGAATTCTATTTTTTTTCTTTTTGCCGGCATCTAAAAGGGTGTGAAAACATGGTTGCTACTGACGTGAAAAGTGGCTCATCTTAAAATAAAGGGAAAAGGGGAGGTGTCCACAACTCTTCATGGGGAGCTCTTCAACCTTGAGGTGAATTTTATGTACCTCAAGTCATTGACCGTTCCAAGACTGCAATGACAAAGTTTGAACTTATAAAATATTTAAATATACACGTATAAATATTATATATAGCTATATATATAAATATACAGTATGTATGTATATATTTACTGTATATACATATATATATACTGTATATATAGGCACTGGGACCTGTCCCCCACTGGCTGTCTGCCTAAGAAACAGGAGATCAGCGCCTGCCCTATGAGCCTACAGAGGCCCAGGAAGGCTTTACTGTATATATGTATATATATATATATATATATATATATATATATATATATATATATATATGTATGTATGTATGTATGTATACAGTATACGCAATAGTTATACGGATTTTTATGGACTAATATGCAGTACAGTATTTCACATTGACCTGATTGAGCAACTCGCGGAAAAATAGACAAGAATAAGTTTATTCAAGCAACAAGGAGAAAAGCGAAACTATGACTTAAATACCTCAAGCTAACTAAACTCAAAACTCACGATAAACAAAACGAACCAAAAAAAAAAGAAAATACACACCAGAACTGCGAACTCGACGACTTGATCATATGAAACAGCTGTACGGATTTGCTAACAGACAGAAACAACATTTTGACAAAAGAAAGTTTCTGCCAAACAGGATGTATCAGCGCCCATTCGCGTAAACGGTATACTAAACACACAGGGTATTCCGAGAACCCAGCCTGGCACTCCGGAAATGGCGATAATTATACCCAACGTCATTCGTCGGGTCCCGTTATACGAACAATTATCTTAGAAGATAAGAGATCCGGTGCATTATCTACCGAAGGATACGAATCTCGGAAAACACTGTTGGATTTCCCCCCTCTCTCTTTCTCTCTCTCTGTCATGTAGTGCACGAGATTGCGTGGGAGAGCGTATACCGCTATTCCTTTCTAAATCATTTTCCTAGCATTTTCGCGGCGCATTTATATATATATATCTCTCTCCTATGACGCAAGCAGGTGCAAGCAGTTTGACGTCAGATGTTTTTGTTTACATATATTCACAGACTAGATCTTCGTGAATATCAACTTATGCTGTTGATTCTGTTACCTAACACTTTTAAAAGTTTATTCCGAAAATTCTAATTTTATGTAATATATATATATATATATATATATATATATATATATATATATATATATATATATATATATATATACACATATATACATACATATATATAAGTATGATGTATTTTATATATACATTTATATATATGCATATAAAATATATATATATATATATATATATATATATATATATATATATATATATATATATATAATATATATATATATATATATATATATATATATATATATATATATATATATATATATATATATATATATATATATATATATATATATATATATATACGTGCAGGACCTCCAGGTTTAGCTAATCCCTTGCCTCTGTCCTCTATTTTCGCTCGCGTTTTTGCCACGAGAAACCCGCTAAGGGCTTCCAGCGTATAGCTGAGGCTTCCATCGAACAATGTCGACACACTCATCCAGCAGATAATTAGCCACCCGTTTATGGTAGGATTGATGCTGCCCTTTTCAAGTACACACACTCAAAAGAAAGACCAATAAATAAGAAAGATTAGTAATATGACACGCTTCTGAATATACAAAATTCTAATAAAAAGGCAAATGAAACAATGCCAACCAACCTTACCATGTACTATATAAAAAAAAAAAGCAATAAACCCCTTCAAACGGTACATAAAATCGAGAGGTACTCTTGTCGAAAAATATTCAAATTCCGAAAACCTCACTACATTCTGATGCATTTTGTTATTAAAATCTTAACAGGAAAGTAAAGAAAACAATTATCATTATTCTTTTCGTGTACAAGTAAACTACGAAAAGACGTCACAAAAGAAAAATAAGAATTCTAACCAAATAAACTCTCAATGACAACAATAATCATTACCTTTTTAAAGTACATATACACTAAGAAAAGAAATCTACTGAAAATACGAGTATTTTTTCCAACAAAATGCCAATATAAATGTGAACTAAAACAACGACCACCATACACAGAGAGCCTATACAGAGGGATGAAAACTTACACCAAAAACCATTAATCAAAGATAAAAAAAGTAATTGAAAGATTGATCACTGAGCAAACTTGCAATTCGTCCAATACATGAAACTCATATGAAAAGATACTGATTGCAGATGAAAAGATACTGATCGCAGATGAAAAGATACTGATCGCATATGAAAAGATACCGATCGCAGATGAAAAGATACTGATTGCAGATGAAAAGATACTGATCGCATATGAAAAGATACTGATCGCATATGAAAAGATACTGATGCATATGAAAAGATACTGATCGCAGATGAAAAGATACTGATCGCAGATGAAAAGATACTGATTGCAGATGAAAAGACACTGATCGCAGGTGAAAAGATACTGACTGCTGATGAAAAGACACTGATCGCAGATGAAAAGCCAAGGGCGAAACGCACAGCAAAACAGCACGGCTTTGCAGCGCAGACCTTGAACTGCAAACACGACTACAAATCCGAGAGTTCAAAATACGGCCCTTGTTAGGTTTCCAGTTAAGGCAACGGCAATGCCAAGATCGGCCTTCAACTCTGGAGCCGCGAGGAACGTCGGCAATTTGCGAAATAGGTCGCCTGCAATGCATGCCTGCCTGCCTGCCTGCCTGCCTGCCTCGCCTCTTCTGCCTGACGTCACGCCCCGCTGGCAGTGCTCTAGATATAGATAGTTACTGTAGAGCCCTTCTCCCTGGCTCGTGCATGGCATGCAACGAGGGAAACGTGAATGGATTTATCAGTTATGAATTTTATAGAGCGGTTCATTTTCATTCGTCTACAGCTACTACTAAATGTACGAACTGCAAAACAAAAGGAATCTTCTAATGAGGTTGCTTTTATATTATCAAAGCTTTCATTAAAGTTTGGACAGTATATTTAAACCTTAAAGCTTTGCGGAAAAACGGATAAAGAAATCGAAACTAAGTTGATTTTGCAGATACTACAACCAGATTAAATTATTGGTGATACCGAGAAACAAATACTTATGCAATATAATATAACTAACAGGAAACAGCAACCAAGGCCGATCAAGCACTGCCTTAACACGCATACACGCTCGCACACACATAATGTGTGTGCGCGCGCGCGCGCTAATTAACAACATTTCTTAGCTTATAGCCGATGAATAAAGCGGAGAACACGTCATATGCTTCCACGCAAGCCGTCGAGATACAAACATATCTGTCATTCGCAAACCCATCCTTTAGAAACAAAAACCTGGCCAATATTAAAAACATGGGTCATTCTCATGCAATCCTATCCTCACTCTATTCTCCTTGCACTTTAATACATTTTTGTCTATTTATTAATTTATTTTATTTTTACTTTTTTAATAAGTGAGATCTCTTCTTTCTGTATTTCCCTTTAGCCCATCTTACTTCTTCCTAAGGAACACCATATTCTTTGGAAGCTTGAATTTCAAGTCAATGGCCCCTGTGGGTTTGTTCCATATGATTAGGGTTCATCTTCTGAATGGTAATAATAATAATTCTCAAAATAAAAAAAATCAAGCAAGTAGATTATGATAAACTAAAAAATAAAAAAATCTGGACAAAAATATCTTGGAAATGTGACTTGAATACGCTAATTTCACGCAAAAAAAAGAATATTCACCATAAATAGAACGACTTTAAACTGAAACCCAGTACAAGTTTTCTTGAGCTTAAATCTTGTGAGACTAAAAACGAAAAACAAAACTATAAGCAAGATGAATAAGATTTCGAAATCAAATGGACTGAAATTACACCAGAAATTAACGTTAAATGTGTCTTGCATCTTGCAAGATCCGTATTGCTATAAACGCAAATGAATCACGGTATGATAATGCAACTGTATCTAAAAGAATTCGTCTACTAGAGAATAATGCCAAAAAAACAATGACGCGAGGCAGATGGCAGAACTGCCTTGGAAATGGTACCGTAAGGGAAATTATGGAAGCAACACATGTAGACGAGTGAAAGATGAGAGGAAGATGGATATTTTGGACATGCCCTTCGCACCTCCTTGGGGAGAGAAGTGTATGAGTGTCAACTAGGCTCCAGTGGGCACCAGAAGATCTGGAAGACCCTGAACTACTTGAATGAGTACTGTGAGTGGAGATTTGTAGAATTAAAGCACAAGAAAGACAGGAGTGGCGGAATTTCAAAAGAGCTTTTTGAAAATATCACAGAAATTAAAAGCATTAAAAACGAAATACACTTCACAAAAAAATAAAACACGAAACCAACATGTACATAATTCTGAAATACATTTATGAAAAAAACGGACATGTACTGAGAAACAAAAGATTTTCAAAATTAACATTCTTGACAAGCATGATTCCTAACTAGAAAACACATAAAAAGATGTAATATTAAGGGAAAATTTACTTATTTGACGTATTCCCTAATAAGAAAAAAGTACACGTAAGACGTTACGAAATTAAACAGAAGGCTCCGTTTACTTACATTATATCAATATATATATATATATATATATATATATATATATATATATATATATATATATATATATATATATATATATATATATATATATATATATATATATATATATATAATATTCGTGAAAACGCTTTAAGGTAAATGTAAAAAATTGGTACTAACCCTATGCATGAAAGTGTAAATATGAGCAAATACTACATATTTCTTCCCTTGTATACCTTATACTTAAATATTCTCACATGTGTATAAAAACATTAATAAATACATTGTGCGTAATAAAATGCGTTTCAAATGATTCTCCTAGCCACTGATAGGTTTAAAATGGAAGAGTAAAATTGAGAGAGAGAGAGAGAGAGAGAGAGAGAGAGAGAGAGAGAGAGAGAGAGAGAGAGAGAGAGAGAGAGAGAGAGAGACTATATTTTCACTTTAGTTGCAACCAACAGTCACTAAGAAGTTCTGACGTCATGTACAAAATACTTTACATTCATGAGACAGACTTCAGGTAGAACGTGCCAAGGCCAGCATGGGCATTCAAGAAGACGCGTTCTTTGCAGTCACATGCCAAGGGTATCATTATAGATTGTAAAGCATGTGACTGGCACGGAAAGCGAAATTCAAAAAGATTAACATTGCGATCTAGAGTAGCTCGGCTAGGGATATTTCATACAGTTTGGGGCATTAACATATTCGTTTGATTGTGTTTGAAGCAAAATATAAAAATGTGAGTATTTTCACCAATAATTCAAAGGTTAATGATGTTACCTATTTTTATAAATCATATATCAACGTGATGCTGGCTTCTGTGGAATTCAGATGAATAATTTAAGGTGTCACATGCCTCCTCGAGTCCACGAGAAACAACTATATAAAGCTATCATGCCTTTGATTAAATCCAAAAGAAAAAATATATATAAATGTTGTCTGTTTATTTGAATTAAGATTAAAGTACCATAAAAGTTTCTTGCCTGAATGAATTTAAAAGAAAACCAAAAAAAAAAGGTCATTTTGAAAATCTTCTATATCTTTCAATTTCATGAAACATAACAAATGGTTCCCGGTCCAACACCTTAATATTTCTTTCCTGAAACGACTGATTTATTTTCTATTTAATATCCAAGGCTTTTCTGTCTTGGATAGCGACATGTTTACGGTTCTTTAAAAGTCACACTTTCTTTCATTAACATCAAAAAGCTTAGCCACTAGTTTAAAAATCCTTACAGAATACATTTTAAAGCTGTCAAATACATGTGGAGATGCTGCACTTACATTGTTACATTACCCTGAAGTAAAGCTACTTCAGAATTTGGCCTTACATGCCGGGAAAAAACTGCCAACAGTTTCCAGTGTCCACTGTACTAAGTGAAATGTGGAGGTTAACTCCCGTGGAGTGCTGAAGTTGTCAGCCATGCCCACCAGAGAATAAGCAAATCCTCTTTTGAAAACTCGTATTCAAACTCGCATCAGTTAACGATCAACATTTCTTAAATCTAAATAAATTACATATTCTAACTCCCACTCCTTTTACAACAGCAAATTCCCTATTGAACAACTGTACAATAAACAATCCTATTAAAATGACTGACTTAAACAAGACAGAGAATCATTGTACGATATAATTCTTCTACTGAAAAACTGACTCAATCAAACATGGAATCATTTTACACAATTAGTAATTCTTCCAATATAAAACTGACTTATTCCAACACTAACTCATTATACGATAAGCAAGTTTCCTATATTAACAGAAGCAAGTCCTCTTTAAAAAATGTTCATTACAAAAAACGGAATCATTTTCTTAAAAGAGTATTTTTTTAAAAAGTAATTCTTTCCGTCCCACAACTTTCCACAACTTCGAAACTTTCATCTGTAAAAATATTTCACAACATAACTCCCCTTTGATGTCGAAGCAGCAAAACTTAGTACAATGCGGCATCGAGAGAGGTAAGCAAACTCGGCAATAAAATAAAAAAAGAAAAACAGCACCCGCATCAATTAGAGAAAAGTTCAGTATCTGACATTTCCGTGGTTCGTCGACTGGGCAAGAACAGCAATGCCGAAGGACCTTCTCGCTTCTGTTTATCAGTGGAGTGTGATCTTCAGAATTCCCATAAACAGTGTTTCTGGGATGATTTGAAAGGCTTTTCTTCCAGTAATTCACTCGCATCTGAATGAGACAGTTCAAACGTATATTCAATTTGTAATTTACATTGTTGACGCACTCTTACAAAAATAAATAAGTTTATTTCAACAAAGGGTCCCAAAAATATTCTATAACCTACATTGTTTTCGCATCCTTACACAATAGCAAAAGGTGATTTATTGCAACAGAACGTCCCTTAAAATATAATTTTATATATATATATATATATATATATATATATATATATATATATATATATATATATATATATACATATATACATACACAACTACTACGTGTGAAAATTTAATATGATTTACAGGCAATGACCACAGATCCCATTCGCTAAATTCTTTATAGAATTTTCGGACAGCAACTACAATTACCTTTCGAGAAAACAGTGAACAGGAAATTCATACCTTGATTATGAGCACCTCGTAGTGAAATATCGATAGGATTTTGAGGCAGCGAGAAAATAATAGGCATAAAAATAAATCCCCTGCAGCGAGAATACAGCAGGAATTTTCAGTCTGTGTTTTGTGCAACTCAGAGTGAAAGTGAAACTAGACAGGATTTTAAGGCAGCAACTTTTCAGCAATTCTGGTGAAATTTTACTTGATTTCAGGCAGTAAATTTAAAATATTTTTGGTGATAATGCAGCAGAATGGTTAGACAATGATCTTAACATTTCACGCTGCTTTTCAACGAGATCTTCGTGGTAAAATTCACCACATAGATTTTACAAAAAAATTCAACAGACTCAAGGGGAAGAATATAACATGGATCTCCCTTTCAAGGTTCAGCTTGATCTAAAGGTTGGAAGTAGTGGGAATATAATGGGAATAAAGGAGCTCTTAGGATCTACAGGCCCAACGTGAAGAGGAAGTACTGGGAATATAACAGGAACAAATGAGCTCTTCAGGTCTACAGGTCCAACGTGAAGAGGAAGTACTGGGAATATAATAGGAACAAATGAGCTCTTAGGATCTACAGGCCCAACGTGACGAGGAAGTGTTGGGAATATAATAGGAACAAAAGAGTTCTTAGGATCTACAGGCCCAATAAGAAGTTCTCCAAGCAGAAATTTCATGGACTTTAGTGCATTTTTTCATTTAGACCTCGAAATACAACATAACCTTCCTCCAAGAATTCACTGAGCTCTTTGGACTTCAGTTTAACAGGAACCTACAATACAAGAGAACCGTTATGTAAGATGAATCACGATAATGAGGTGACACCTCATTAAACTCTCGCGACAGCAGACGAAGATTCCGTTGAGCTTTCGGGTGAAACAGCTACAACTTACAAATCGCATACAACTGGAGCTTTGAATCGTAAATCGCTATTTCTAACGAGAGAATCCAGCGCTGAATTGAAGTGACAATCACAAAGTAAGCCTGAGCAGTGAATTATGTGCCTGGTGATGAACTCACTGCCATGGGTTGCAGCCAGCGTGAAAGTGGGAAAGAGGATAGCAACCTCACCCCAAAAAATATTACTAATGAGAACTGGAAAGTTATAATCCTTTCTGAAGCCATCCCTCCCTCTCTAAAGAAGAGGGCTAAAGCTGGAAAAGAAAAATATGTATGCATATATATATATATATATATATATATATATATATATATATATATATATATATATATATATATATATATATATATCTATATATATTTGTAATTCCTTCTCGTGGTCAGGTCGGCAACGTGACCTCCTTGTGATTATGGTGACGCGGGTTCGTTTCCCATGACCGGCCATCACAGTCTCTTCAATTTCTTGCGTTTGGATCTTACGGCTTTGTAGTTACAAGCATATCCAAAAAAGCAGGAAGAATTCGAGAAGTTAAGAGGGCATTGTGGCTATTAGAATTACATATGTGTCTGGTAAAGTGACCAGTAGATTCCACATATATATACATATACATATACATACATATATATATATATATATATATATATATATATATATATATATATATATATATATATATATATATATATATATATATATATATATATATATACTTGGTATTCATTAGTGCAAGAACACACGATATTATCTTTACTTATTATCTAAGAGATAAGATTATCGAAAGATGTTGCCGGCAAAGACACAGGTACGCAGTTAATAACGCCAGCAATAATTTACGTAACCTTTCATTTCCAACCGGCTAACCTAGACACTGGTTCATCAATAAGCTATACCTTTCTTAGCTAAGATTCACGCCAGCCAAGATTTATGAGGTATTAAGACTTAATGACCTAGTAAACACCTGTAAGCACTATCCAATAGTTATAAATATTTGTTATCTTGCATAAAACAGGCGTAACTGCATGTTCCATCTGCATATGGAATATGCATAAAATAGGCCTAGTGAGTTAGAAATGAAAAATAACGATAAGAAAAATCTTTTTAGTCTGTAAATCATACTGACTCGTCGGTTAGAATTAAATCAGATTTCATGTTGAATTTCTACTACGGTACTGTAGACTTGATTTTGTACACATGCATCGTAGGATTGATTGACTGATTTATAGATTTTGGGCATACATGCCAAGCAATGGGCAACTAAGGCCATTCAGCGCTGAAACGTTAATTGACAGTGAAAAAAGTTTGAAAGGTGTAACAGGAAGAAAACCTCGTAGTTGCACTATGAATCAATTGTTAGGAGAGGGGGGACAGTAAGATGAAAGAAAGAGAATATGAACGGAGGTACAGTAAAAAGGAATGAAAGAGGTTGCAGCTAGGGGCCGAAGGGACGCTGCAAAGGACCTTAAGTAATGCCTACAGTGCACCGCATGAGGTGTACTGACGGCACTACTCCCTACGGAGAGTGTACACCGCAGGAGAAAAAGCTAACTGAAAAACGACGCAGAGGCAGTTCCTAACGCCCCATTCGAAGGGCATCTCGACCTTTGGTCCTACGACAGACCACAAAGTTCAATTACACAGGAGACGGACGCGAGAAGATAGTAGTCAAGGATATGTTACGTGCAATCGTGATATCGCAACCTACTTTTCCCACATAAGCAAATCTCGCTGTTGAACAAAGTTCATCACGTATGTAAGACTAAGACTTCGGACGAGGTGCGGATTGGCATTTATTTCATGCAGTACGGTCCCATTTCCCTGACCTTACGGAAGATTAGAATTCTTTCCCGTCCAGGATTTCTCGACTGATAAAATTTGGTTTCTCACCTAAGGTTACGTAAGCGAGATTAGACGAACTGGACGAACGCGGACAACTCCGGTTGGGACGCACTCACAGAAACTGAGAGTGCTTGCCCTCGATCCATAGGGTCAATGGCAGGTACTTTCCCTCAAATATGCTTGCACACATATAAACACCTATACAACTTTATCAAAAAAATATATACACAAACTATTTTACTCTAAGAAGGGTTGCACGCTCCTTGTAAAGAACTGTAAACGTAGAACCCTGGTTATATACACTTTGTAAGCTATCAGTGCGATAACCCTACTTATCAAGGCATCAAGATAGGCCTACAGATATCAAGATACCCTATCAAGCTACCTAGAGATAAAACCAACATATTCTGATATACGAATTTTGAGTTATTTTAGTATACTAAAAGGTGCCATGACACTTTCAGAGACTAGGATATCTTAGAGAACTAAAATGCCCAAAACGAATAAGTTATCCCGAAAATCTTTCAATTTCAAATTTTACAGGGAATACAGGCACTGATAAATATCCTATGATGTCTAAAATTCCATTACTTCCTTGAAATATCTATAAAAGATTCATTATAAGAAATGCCCCAAAATATCCCTGTCTGAAAATGTTCGGAAAACTAATCAAGGTTGGTAACAATACATTTTCTAAAAAAAAAAAAAAAAAAAAAAAAAAAAAATCATGCTAGATTTTATATAAAAAGACCCTGAGTTTTCTTGGAAGATAACCACCCGTTTTGTTTACAACACTTCGTTTTTTTTAATAAAAGATATAGTATTTCCTACTTCATTATTTCCACATATTCTACTTTTTAGAAAGCATATTGCACACCGGATTACCATACTGCTATTGCACAATAACAGTAAAAGATTAGCTGCTCTTTGTGCTTCTGAACTACAAATTGCTGTTAAGTTTTGAAGGAGAAAATTCTGGACATTATGCACGTTTTGCTATGATTATCAGAGCACTGTTTGTGTTCATTGATTACAATAATAAATACAATCAGTTTACGGTCAGAAATGAAAACAATTATGAAGCATGAATTTAAAGTTTATCAAATCCAGCTTGTATTTTTTGTTATACTGGACTCTAATGAATTACTAAGAGAAACAGTATAATGATAGCGTATTACAGAGCATATCACTGCATAATGTCATTTTTAGTTGCACTGTCACTCGTAGGAAAATACTGAAAAAAATTATATGCAATTACTGTTTTCACATGTCTAAACCTCTTGAAATCAGTAAACCCATATTGGTATCTTGAAAGGTTCAATTGTCGCTGTAATATAAAGAGGAGTCTGACTTATCCCGTCGTAAATAAAATTTCCAATTTAAAAATTACTAGACGCCATCAAACTCCTAAAGTCCCTAAGCAAAATTATGGGATCCTAAATGTCTAAACCTATCTTCACTGAAGTTTACAAGATCTTCAGACATAACCATGGTAGCGCCGTCAGTGCACCTCAAACGGTGCATTGTAGGTACTAAAGGTTCTTTGCAGCGTCCCTGCAGCCCCTAGCTGCAACCGTTTTCATTCCTCTTACTGTACCTCTGTTCATATTCTCTCTTTCTTCCATCTTACTTTCCACCCTCCCCTGACAGTTTTTTCACAGAGCAACTGCGAGGTTTTCCTCCTGTTACACCTTTCAAACCATTTTGCTCTCAATTTCCCTTTCAGCGTTGAATGACCTCGTAGATCCCAGTGCTTGGCCTTCGGCCTAGAGTTTGAATTCTTATTTCATCCGAAATTGTCTTAACTGCCAAAGATGTCACTAAAATCACATGTCGTTATACCGTCTTATCCCATAGCATAAAATCACGAATGTTTTAATGCTTAAACACAACTTATGTCCACTGAAGACAGTTAGCCTAAGGGAAACTTGTTTACGATAATATGAAGAGACCAAAACATCTGTATTGTCTTGAATAGCAAGAAAAAAAATATCCGAAAACAAAATTACTTATAATGGTCATCAAAACTAATGGCTCGGGATCTCCAGTCATTAGTAATATTAAAAAAAATTAAAACATTACTAATGCACTTGCCCCCAATAAGAAGTCTCTTATTCAAATGACTGTAGCTGGCTACCCCACAGTCCAACGAAAGGTGTGCTTCAGGCAAGTACAGAGAGAGAGAGAGAGAGAGAGAGAGAGAGAGAGAGAGAGAGAGAGAGAGAGAGAGAACGTCACAGTAGCTCCATCCGGCATTCTAAAGAAAAAGAAGATTCTAAAGTTGTGTGATATAAAAGGAGCAGAATAAACCCAAGGGAGCAAGTCACGTACCAAAAGACTCATGCCAACCTTCAAGAAAGTAATGGCTTCATCAAGCAGTGCAAAAGATGAGAATGAACAGCCGCGTAGTTTCCGCCAAGCAATGCTGATTAAAGTACAGTAATAAAACGAATTGTATTCATTCCCAACTACACTGTTTTCAACTAGTTTAAGCTGTGTAGACACATACACATATACTTAAACATACATACATACATGCGTGCATACATACATACACAAATATTACATACATAATATACATATATATATATATATATATATATATATATATATATATATATATATATATATATATATATATATTAAGAGGGCATTGTGGCTATTACAATTACATATGTATCTGGTAAAAGTGACCATTAGATTCTACATGCACATATATACGTAATATAAAACCTTAAGGCTTTCCCCCAACAAAGGGTAGCTCACAAAAAAAAGGATAATACTAGCTTTCACATTCCCACTAGAATAGAGAATATATAGAATTTAGGCCAAAGGTCAAGCACTGGGACCTATGAGGTCATTCAGCGCTGACATTCCCAATAGAACTCCTGCGCAGAAAACTTCCATGAGACTAGCTGATTCATAACCTAACAAAGAATGCTCACCAGCAGCGTACTGAACCCCACAAAATAAACTTCGCCATTCACCTGTATTTGCTTCCTGGAGGCTGGGACCCTCCTTTCCAATACCTCTTTCATTCTATCTAGCCATCCATTTCTAGATCTTCCTCTTACACTTCCTTCAAACACTAATGAATTGTTCTCTCTTTTTCGTCAAACTGTCATCCTTCATTCTTTCCACATGACCAGACCAAAACCATCTCATACCCTGATCCATCCTTGCACCTGTTCTGACCATTTAACAGTCACACACACACACACACTATATATATATATATATATTATATTATATATATATATATATATATATATATATATATATATATATATATATATATATATATATATATATATATATACATATAATGTATGTGTGTGTATGTGTGCTTGAGTTTATAAGGATGAGCGCATGCTTCTGCGACTACGCTTCTAAAGATAGATTATTTACAAACTTCAGGATGAGGAAAGTGGGCAACATGCCTAAAAGATTCACCCAAAAGCAATTAATTAACTCTCAAATTAACGTTTCCCGTAAGACTTCAAAAGAAGGATATCTCTCTCTCTCTCTCTCTCTCTCTCTCTCTCTCTCTCTCTCTCTCTCTCTCTCTCTCTCTCTCTCTGACTCACACTAGCCATGTGGGGCTCGTGCATATTTTACTCTGACACCAAGATTAGCTATTTATAAGAGAAGCTGAGAGTGAACAGGAAAAACATTTCTCTATATCCAAGAATTGCACGAAAAATGCCGAGAACTAATTCCATGCAATAAAGTTGCAATGCCTTTATATCACTTTGGTTATGAGTAAGCGCACTAAGATAAAGCAAGCGTAAAAAACAAACTGAGAGGGAAATGAACATGGACCAACAATACATATAATAAGTAAAGTATTACACATACGGTAAAGGAATAATTAAACAACGAATCATTCCGCCATACCGGTACTCGTAAATGCATAAGGTCCAGTATGAATAATAAGAATATTCCAAAAGAAATAGAGGCGAACAGCAATGTCATGTTATGGGTAATGTCTTTGCCATTCTCCAGAGAGTTAATACTGGAAGTACAAGAAGGACATTTACGTACATTTATCAAGGGTTTTTCAAACGACAGATTAATGACCATGGCGTTACTTAGACCACCACTGATCCCTAAGGGTGGGCAATATCAAGGGTTCTATGATGACCTAACTTGCAAACTACAGCTACCCTAACACAGGATTTCAGTTTTTTATTAAGGGGATTTAATTTACATTAACTTACAGCAAACGAATATCTTATCAAGAGACATATTTAAAATCTGTCATGCTGGTCATTCAAGTTTAAGCTGTGCTATGATTGGTATCATTTGACTGAAAATGGCCAGTTTTGTGCTGAACACCAGCGACTGCCTATCAAATTGATTGTAAAGCAAGATATCTACAGTTAAATTCACCTTTGATTTCAGAGACAGCCATTTGAATCCCATTTGATACTGCACAGGAATTGACGTCCTATATGGTTGACAATACCAGACATTAAATACTACATATTACCACTAGTCTGTTCAAAATAGGAATCAAAATTCTTCCAACAATAAATATTCTGATTAATCAAATTAATCTACTAGGAATCATACAATCATCTAACTCTTAAGCAGGTTGGATTTTGTAAATGTTTACGAAAATCGAAATGACGGTGGTCTGACAACCTCCTTCGCAGCAAAATGATTGGGATTTAGAATTAACTGTCTTTGATTCGACCCTGGGAAGATGCCTGCGCTAATCGTTTTAATTCGACTATCGACATACTCGCAAACAATCTTTTAAGTATGATGGAATGAGTGAATTTCAATTCCATTGCAGTTGATGTACATTAATAATTAAAGAATGAATGGAATACATGACATGCGTGAAAGAATAATACAGCAATAAATATAAATAAGAAAATTTAAAGGTAAGGAAGAGAGCGTGTAAACACTTTAAGTTTAAAATGAGATGAATGAAACAACAGATTCTAAAATTAAAATCGGGGAAAAACAAAACCCTTCGGTTGACATAAATGCTTTCTCTGTCCCCCTTTTTTTTTATTTTCTTC
>NC_089751.1:40925616-40965616 GCF_040412425.1 Macrobrachium rosenbergii | reverse complement strand
CAGTAATAAACACTAGGCTAAAAAATCAAAAATAACTACACTAGTGGTTAAATTTTCATTCAAGTGACCGCTGAACCTTTTCTTCTACAATGGCACGATTCTAAAAATAACAAGAACAGACGTTACTTTGGGCCAGGCCTAAAGTAAGTTTAAAAAACGAAAACAACCTTTTCTGCCACATAAGGCTGAAAACAATTGTTTCCAGAGCCTTATCGGCGGATCAAATCTGACCAGGGAACAAAAGAGCGTCCTTGAACAGAGAGAGAGAGAGAGAGAGAGAGAGAGAGAGAGAGAGAGAGAGAGAGAGAGAGGTGGGGGAGGGGGAGGGGGACTAGCCCAAGTCCGTACTCCAAGCACGTACACAGAAAGCCTATTTGCAATAACGTTCTCCATACCTACCTTACCTGCAGTTTAGTGTTCCTTTCCTAAAAATGAAACTGCCGTTTCACTAACCGAAACTACCTTCTGTATTGTCTGAAACTATCCGATAAAATCCCATGCTACAATATTTAAAGCTACTTCCTACAGCTTCCTTGCTGCAACACCTCAAGTTATCTGCTAGAGCACCTGAGGCTATCTGTTATATCTACCTGATTTATCTCAAAATATCTGTTATCATACCCGAAGCTGTCTCCCGAAGTTCCTAAGGATGATCGCTACAGTTTCCTGCTACAATACTTTGAGCTACCTAACAGAGTCACCAGTACAGATCCTAAAGAAACCTGCCGTAAATACCTGCTGTAAGCTAGTATCTGAGGGCAAACGATTTAGGTAACCACCATAGTCCCTTCTGGGGAAAAGAGGACAACAAAAAGCTTTTTATTAAGATATGATAGCGAGGAACCGATTGTGTGCACAACGCCAGGACTAACAAGGGGCCGGCCGGCCGGTTGGGAACACTTCGTTGAGTGACCAACTGTGGCTTTGTCAGCCTATGCAGTAAAGTAGGCCTATGCAGCTGGTAGTTAAACGATTGTAGTTGTGTACCTGGCAGTGAAACGATTGTGGTTGCAAAAACAAAGTTTAACCAAATGACTAACTTCATCTAGCGCCACCCACCTAAAGTTAAAAACATGTGAGTAAGAGTAACATAGGTTAAACACAAACTACAAAGATGCAGCAATAAATGCTAATGAGGATAGTGGAAGGATAGAAGTGACTAATTTGCACAGGCATTTGAGAGCAAGTACATCTGATGCAGGTAGAATAAAAGAAGAGGCGATTCACAGTCAGAGACTGAGAAAAGATCAGAAGTGTCAGTGGAAGCCGAGACGGTAATAAAAGAAAGGACTGTTGACAGTTTTTCTTCACACAAGTATGGATGCTGAAGGCAGATGCAAGAAAAAAAGAAGTTGAGGTATTTTGAGATGGTTTGGTCACGTGGAAAGAATGGAAGGCGATTAGTGCATAGTTCGCAAGTGTTATGAGTGAACAGATTTTGGAAAGAAAGAGGTTTAATATCCGGACAAGTTTTAGGATGCATGCAAGAACGAGGTGAGCGTATATAGTGTGTGTGTGTGTGTGTATATATATATATATATTTGTATGAGTATACTGTATATATACATATATATGAATATATAAATATATATATATATTATATATATGTATATATATATATATATATATATATATATACAGTATATATATATATATATATATATATATATATATATATATATATATATATATATATATATATATATATATATATATATATATATATATATATATATATATATATATATTTATATATATATAAATATAAGCATCACTCAAAACTGAATAAGTATAAAAGTATATACTGTACACACACACACATATATATATATAATACATACACCTAAATATTAGTGAGTGGCTTACCAAACTGACAACAATAATAATGACACGAACACATAACCATGGCACAACAGCATGCTTTCCCTCCGAACGTAATCTTTTTTTCCTTCGAAAAGAAAGAGGAGAAGCCATCTTACTCGGCAACTTACTGTGTCCGCGAACACGAAGTTCTTACTCGCTTATTCCTTTCCCTCCCAACGACCCGCAAATCTATTTACGATCTGTATATGCGCTAGATAGAAAAATGACAGGAAAAACGTAATTATTTCATTGGACTGCGTTATTCTCCGGTGACAATTACTGTGCGAACTACCCACTACTTTCTCGTGTCAATATTTTGTGTTTACGCGTGGTTAATATTTATGGGAAGACTATGGCAACGGAAGAAACATTACCGTAATTATTCTTCTTCACCGTCGATACAGTATCAAATCAACCAAATACTGTCTTGTTAAAAGGCAATAGAAAGTAAAATGGAATTTCATCCTATATTTTGTTATTTCCTCGTGTTTACACACACCCACACACACACACATAAGCGTGTGTGTGTGTGTGTGTGTATCCCATGACGACTGTTCTTGTTTTCTCAAGAACGACCACTTCCGAGAGGAAGCCGGCTTCTACATACATACATAATCCATATATACATATATATATATATATATATATATATATATATATATATATATATATATATATATATATATATATATATATATATATACACAATGATTGGAAGTAACTGTGTTATTGTGCGTGAGCGCAGACCATTAAGATATACCGTAATTCACCCTCTATTACACAGACAGCCTATTGCAAGACGGCCCCCGCCTTAAGAATAGCCATCTTTATAGGCTTCCAGAACGTAAATAAGCCTATCCGTATTATCCCCTCAACACATGTGTGACCTTCGATCTACAAATAGAAAGAGTACACAGTGAAGCCACAAAAGGCAGGCTATTCTAGCCAGTACAGCGGTCAGTTGGTCTTATTACCTCCAAGGTACAATGGCTGAACTTATACTCACAAATATCTTGTGTATCAATCCAAGTACAGACATGAAAACTGTCTTTATTTTTCATGCTATAACCAACTAGCACCAGGAGACGACGAGTTCGTATAAAGAACACTGGTTTATGCATCATATAACTCGTGAATTTCACATACAATCAATAATTTACTCCTAATATTCAGGGCCTCTTCATAAAACTAACTGGTTCTATACCATATCAGCCCCTGTAAGAACTACACCAGTTAAGCTGCTTCTACCATGAAGTTGTGAATGCTCATTTTTATATAGGCCTAACTACTCTCGTTATGCTAAGCTGTCATTCTCGGTCCTCTTATCTTTTCACATAGTTCACAAAATAATCAATGTCCTGGCAACGGAGATTTCCAAAGTCAGTGGATGCTTGCATCTTTGTCTTTTTATTTCACTCAATAAAAATTGGTTTCGTGAACAAACTAAGTGAAACCTCAAATCTTAAGGAAAGGACTTCGGCCTGAATGTTATTGCGGAAAGCCGATATCGGCAGGGTTCGAGAGTATTCAAGGCAGAGGAAACCACTACTAGTAATTCTGTACTGGTACAGAGTAAGGGGGTACGGGTGTAACATCTTCACAAATCCAAATATTGAAAATCAGGACTTGGTAGCTCGTATCGGTATCTTGAGGCCCTGGAACTTACATGTATGATTTTTCAGGGTTCTCGGAGGTTGTTTTCAAATGTCCAAATACTTAAGCAACATTAACACATGATCAAACAAAGCCAGCATCATATGTGTCAGTGGCTGACATTCGATCCACTACTGTTTCAGCGCTGACCACTCTTGAGGCAGGTCAGCAAAAGTCATCAAGATTGGTGACGGCTGATTTTTTTCTCCATACATTAGCAGTCCTTTGGGCAAATTGCCTTATACCGTCCACGGCACTTAAACCAGCTAGTAGCGCTCAATTAGCTATTTATTGCACACTTACGGATAACAATTTTTATCTTCCCAAAGCAAAATGAGATTTTGATATTTGGTTCTCCCTGATATCTATAAAACCAAACAGCATTTTATAATACCAAGGCATCTTAAAACTAAGCAGCAGTACCGAACTCAAGTTCTCTGACTCAACTCAACTGATCGAAACTATTTGAGATGGTAATCACTAACTCACCAGTAAGACATTAAAATAAAAATGCATTTCCTAGAGAGAGAGAGAGAGAGAGAATATTACCCCCCTTCGCATACTGTACTCAAATACCTGAGTATTAGCACACGGCAGCAAAGCACATGCCACCATGAATAAGCTACAGATTAAATATTGCAGAACGACAGACTGGGAGGGATTGCAGAGGTCCTGTGCAACGTGTATATAAGGAAGTGTGCGCGCTTCTCAATTATTCAAAAACCACACCGGCGACGCCTTGGGAGCCTGCTATTTATCCCCTGTCAGTTGTGACAGACGAAACAGTTACGGAACAGGGCAGTTAAATGAAAGAAAAAGTATTGGAAATCCTATGAGGCTGAGTCGCTTCGGTGGAACAGAATGGAAGAATGGAACTCTTCGTGAGTCGAGACAAGTAGGGACTCAAAAGGCAGAAGTGGATGAGAAGAAAGGTAAATACAGTGACTTGATGAAGATAGAAGACCAACTGAATTTCGTAATTTGAACAACTGAGGCTGTTGCTTCCTTTAAAATAATGAAGAGCTGTCTACAATAATGATACCACGTGCGATCAGAGAATACCAGTGTATTATTAGACAGAAAGACACAGCAATCTACGATTTAAATATGAAACACTCGATGGCACATGGCAAAACAATACCAAATTGACGACGGAAATGCGGCACACTGAAAATGCGAAAAAAAAGTTTCATGGAAAAAGTTGCAAACACAGCAATGATAAAGTAACACATATTCAAGGGAAAGTGAGATGAGAATGCTTCGGCTACGCTACACGAGGGACCCAGCTTTGAAAATCAAAAGAGCAGTCCCAAAGGCTTCCTTGATGTAACACGAGGTTGCTCGGCGTTTGATCAGCCACTAGCTTATGACGAATTAACGCAAAAATGAACTGTTCAGCCTTTTGGAATTTTGTCCACATGATTGTTAGGGCAGAGACAAAGTTGCAGTAGCGAAATTGTATTTTGCAACGGCCATAAAAAAGAGGTAACCTTCCAGAAACAATTACTCAGGAATATGTAAATGCTGCTGGATTTGACGTAAATGATCTCGTATTTTGTAATGCCCCGGAAAAAAACATACAAACACTACGTGAGGTAACAAACTAGACGATTTTACATACTTCGCAATCTTTTCAAGAAATCTATATCAGGAATCTTCAGATACATTCTGAGGAACTTGTACAAACCGACCACACATTTTGCAACGCCGTGAGAAACGAAACCACAATGAACACTTCTTTTGGGGGGGACGCAGAGCCGTGGTCACATCAGATAAAACAGTCTCATTAAAATTTGATACCCGCTTCTGTTTACTAGATGAGTTGGTATCATCTTTAACTCACACTTGGAGTAACTCGAATATCAAAATAAATAGCTAACAGCTTTTGTGGTGAATATTATTAACTGTAGCATTATATTTCTCCTACGTAAAGAAGGCAAATTTTTTTTAAATGTGTAAACATTCATATTATTTAAAGATATTTTCATGCTACTTAAATATGTTTTAAAAAATATATATACCCTACCCTGTGATTAAAATCTATGAATGAGATGAGGACTGACTTTAAAAGTATGCTTAGTGCCACTGACTGAATAGTACATGACTAAATAACTTGGAAGGAAATACAGTCTCAAAACGTTACCCAATTTCAGAATAAATAACAAGAGTAAATAAGTGTTTTTGTTCATTATTTCATGGAAGCGACATACCAGAATAAGTCTACCATATTCACCTACGACATATGAGATATGGGTTTTCCAAAAGACCAATAAACTTATTTTCGAGAGAAGAAAAACGAATAAAATTTCCATTATTTTTTATTTTGACTGAAAAAGTAATAAAATGAACGTCATAATCTAGATAGAATTTGAATGGGAAGAAATGAGGAAAAGTACTTGTCAATTTCCATTTAAGAAGAAAGTTGAGCGAAATTTCCTTCAAATTCACTTTTGTCGGGTTCTAGAAAATAATGGGAAGAAATGAGGAAAAGTACTTGTCAATTTCCATTTAAGAAGAAAGTTGAGCTAAATTTCCTTCAAATTCACTTTTGTCGGGTTCTAGAAAATTCCAAAATTGCATTTTGGATGAATATTTTGAACATTCTCGTTACGCTGACGTCATAGATAGAATTAAAATCTAGCCCATACTTTAAGAATTCAATTCAAGCGGACGAAAATTTTTGAGAGTTTCGTAACTTGTTTTCAATATTAGGCTTCGACAACAACATGTACTGTGTTATTACCACTACTAACAGTAACAACAAGCACAAAAACAACAACTGGTAGCTTGCATAAGGACCATCAAAACAAGAACACTCATCGTAAATAAAATTGCTAATGCCATTTTCTTGAGGCTGCGGCGTCAACACATCCCAATTCCAGGAAGAGAGAAATATAATAAGCCTCGCAACAGAAATAGTGGAAATCAGGGTAACTGACGACGTTAACCTGTCAACAACACCCTAGCGCGACGCAGCCGTAGGTATTTGTCACACTCTCCCCCCACAGCGAAAAAATATATTTTTGAATAACGAAAGGATATCATCGACAGAAAAACACGCCACATAAACATCCAATAGGCACTCTTTGATGTACAGACATAACAAAATTAACTAGCTTTTAGCACCATGCGTTAATGGGACCGTAGGAATAATTGCATCATCGCATACTAACCCGTAAGTTTGGAAGTATCAGCGTGCAAAGTTACTGCAGCAATATCAAGGGATCTCTCAGTTCTCTGTTTTCATTTTAAAACGTCCACAACTTGATGGAATTAATTCCTGAGACTGTCTGTCAACAACTCTAATTTTACCAGTTTATACCAAGTGAACATAATAAAACGAATCTACAAAGCATTCCTATTTCCTGAATTTCCTCATCACCAACGCAATCCCTAAGCCGTGGGTTTGGCTGCTATTTCCGTCACAAGCATTTTCCTCTGCTAAAATCCTCTTCTCCAAATCCTCCCTCACTTTATCAGCCATCTAGCCTAATCTCCCTCCCTCTAAACCCTCTAACCCTTGCAGATTTCATCCTCTTTATTCCTTCCTCCTCACTCACCATTACCACATGCAAACCTTCATTCCTTCCTCCTTACTCACCCTTACCACATGCCCAAACCCTCATTCAATCCTCTTCAATCACCCTTACCACATGCCCAAACCTTCATACCTTCCTCCTCACTCACCCTTACCACATGCCCAAACCTTCATTCCTTCCTCCTCATTCACCCTTACCACATGCCCAAACCTTCATTCCTTCCTCCTCAATCACCCTTACCACATGCCCAAACCCTCATTCCTTCCTCCTCATTCACCCTTACCACATGCCCAAACCTTCATTTCTTCCTCCTCAGTCAACCTTACCACATGCCCAAACCTTCATTCCTTCCTCCTCATTCACCCTTACCACATGCCCAAACCTTCATTCCTTCCTCCTCATTCACCCTTACCACATGCTCAAAACTTCATTCCTTCCTCCTCAATCACCCTTACCACATGCCCAAACCCTCATTCCTTCCTACTCATTCACCCTTACCACATGCCCAAACCTTCATTCCTTCCTCCTCACTCACCCTTACCACATGCCCAAACCATCTCGGTGTCAACTCTCTAATCATATCAGTAATCTTAAACACTCGTGCACTTCTAATTTATTCATCTTCTAGCCTCTCTATATGACATTTTGTTGCAAATTCTTGACCTGACAAAAGTTTTCGTTCCTTGAGAATATTTTGTACTCATAAGTTTTCCGCAATAAGTTTACACGCCCGCAAAAACTTGAAAGCTTTATTTTAAATTCTTCGGGAGAAAGAAAGAAATGCATATTTCTTCTTAAATAAATCATAGCTGGCGATACGCCAAAGCTCTGTAAAGTTATGACTGACCTCCACTAAACTTAACTATCAAGGTTGGCGATGCATACAAGGCACCCTGCCACAAAAGCTTACTATAAAAGTGCTTGTAAGGCCAAGGATAAAAAATAGTATAGCCTTCGATGTTCAGAAAGAAACTGCATCGAGAGATATTATCCGTACGCCAGCCAATATCAAGATGTGTTCGTGCAAAATTCTGTCCACTCAAGTACAATGACAAGATCCAGTTAGACATTTTCAAGTTCAGTGAAAACGGCTCAACGTTTTCACTCACCAAATCCCCCCCCCCTTTTTTTTTCCGTCAACATCGCTGATGAACTTACATGACTGTCATTTTCAGAACATCCGACAAGCGAAATGACACGCCCTAGAGCTGAAGAGAATAGGTTTCGAAAAAAAAAAATTAGCTTCATTCATATCTAAATTAATCAAGTATCACATTCATATTTGAAAGTTAAGAAAAGATAGGTAGCAAAACGAAGCGCCGACAGGAAACATCGACATGAAAGTGGAGAACAACACCATCTAATACCAAAGGGTATAACTGGAGACTACCGGTATCACATAACAGCTCCCAGAAACAGCTTCAAGCAACCAGCCAGGGATTTTAAGTAACCAAAGTACGAGTAGGGAGAGTGATATTAGACAAAAATTCTCTGGGAACTTAATCTGCATTCATCTGCGCGACGGGAAATATTTTTGGATACGATTCTCACCGAAATACTTCAAAAATAACAGGAAAAGAAGACTTTTTTCCCGAGAAGATAAGCTTGAGCTCGAGTCGAGGGGAGAAATGCGTCCAACAAAAGGAAAACTAAATGGTTCTCCCGTAAGTTTGAACAAAATTATTATTCATCACGATGCCATTATTAAATCGAATATAACATATGGGGAACAAACTGCACCTTATGAAACTAGATTGGATTATGAATACACATAAACTAGGGAAAACGGTTTAATGACTCACCAAAAATGCAGTAAGAAAAATGACGGTGCATGAGATTTGACAGTATTAATGAGAAGGCCAGGAAGTAACCATACATAGGCTAAATAATCCTGAAATGTTATGTAATACACACAGCCTAAACTAGAGAAAGCTATTTACTGAATCACTAAAAATACAGTATGAAAAAAGACCATATGCGGGATTTTAAAGAATTAATCAACACCAGAAAAACAAAATACATAAATAACCTCAAAATGTTACGAAACAGAATACTTGATGCTAATGAGCATAAAATAAAGACCGAAAAGGTTACGGAACTTGCATCTCGCCCGCAGCTATTTGATAAGATTATTTTCACATCGAGATGCTCATGAATACTCGACTTATTCTCGCAAGAACCAAGACTCTGGCAGTTGACCGCAAAAACTACAAAAGGTAACAAAATGAAGATGAAAGTGTCCTCCCCTCCGAAAAAAAAAAGGCATTTTTATGAACACTAGATTTATACTCTTAAAACCGAGACGCAATAGGCTACCAACTCAAATCAAAATATTTAAAAGATATAAAGAACTTAATGACAATGAAAACTGACCAACTGGAACTGGCATATAAAAAAAAAAAAAGGGCCAAGCGCTGGGACCTCCGAGGTATTCCAGCTTGATTCATATCAACAATCAAGGCCACAGTCGATGACCCATGTGACAAGCGGAGAGGCCTATGGAGGAACAATGATATCCTTCATCATCTTGAACAGGTGGTCAAGGACTCGATCTCACTGGCGTCCAACGTCAAACCTTTCAGCAAGTCAAGAAAAACCAAAATTTTAATATACTGTATCAATTTCTTCGAATACAAGAAATTCAAAACAAAGAGGGGCTATTCAGAGCAGCTTTGCTATTGACCAACGCAGCAAGTATTGGCAGAACTAATATAAGTTAACATTTTACAATACAAAATGAAATTATGGCGGAATGGTGCAAAACACAAGCCATCCTGGTGCTGCTCCAAACCAATACGCGAAGCCTAAATCCATTCTACGGTCAGGTTTAAAAAAAAATCGAGGAGCTGCTTAATCATGAATAACCTTACACAGAAACTTATCCTAAAATGGGTTCGTGAACAACAAAATAATAAAAAGGTCACAGACACATCCGACCCAGAGCGTCATCCAGCGCGCACCACAAATAGAACTCTCCTTCCTTTCCGATAACCAGTATGGCTTCCACAAGGCATATGATCTAGTGGGAACAGTCTATCGCATCTTTAAATGCTCAATCGTCCCTTCTGAGACGCATTAGGAATATTTTTATTGCTGCATCTGATATTTCATGATGTAAGCAACTGATTAGCATCAGGACCCGACAGCCAAAACTTCTACCACATGGGTTTGATTGTCGACTCAATGGGCTCAATGCATGCGCGCGTGTACATAAATAATTTAATGTATGTGTATATATGTGTGTGTGTTATTTATCTAAATCCATATATATACTCGTAATGTATTTATTTATTTATATATATAATATATATATATATATATATATATATATATATATATATAGCCTATATGCATATATATACTGTATATATATATATAGTGTATATATATATATATATATATATATATATATATATATATATATATATATATATAATCCCGTTCCAGAAGATGGTACCAGGTGTTCCATTTCGAGATTTCGGCAAGTATTTCAGGGGTGAGGTTGCAAGCCCAACTTTCTACCCCACCGATGATGTTTGCGCTGGCTAATCGCGCGATAAGCGGTATAGCGAGCGCGTTACTATTTACGTCGGCGTGTACATGAATACATCTACAGTCACTCCAAATTTATAAATAACGTTTTACACTGTTAACTATGTTTTCATAAATCCCAAAATTTCGTCAAACCGTACATACATTTACATGTATGCCTGCACACTTGCGTACATACATACATATAATCAAACATACGCAAGCACACACACATAACTACATATACATATAATTATTAATTCATATATATATATATATATATATATATATATATATATATATATATACGGTATATGTCTCTTTGTATGTATAATGTGGGTATGTAAGCGTGTGACGGATGATGATGATAAATTGAAAATAATAATATTTGCGTGAATTTTAAATATAGTGTACAGAGGCAATAGCAAAAATACCAAACAAAACCAGTTGAACATCACAACGCGAGTCAACAGGGATGAATATCTCATAAGCAGTTAGCGACACACGGAAATGAAAGAGAACATCCAACACGTAAACAAGCCCAAACCAGTGTATGACACCGATAAACATTCCAAATTAATTATATACCAAAACCAACTCACCAACGCTTGTTGACATTTTGAAACACCAATCAACAAGTAATATCTCTCTCCACAAACTACGCAATAACACATATAAACGCACTTACCGGCAAGTAGCCTACATTTACAAAAATCAAGTAAATGTGTCTGTCGACATATAAATATAAACACAAGACTGCACTTAAAATATGAAAATATGCGCACTTGGGGAACAAAAAACCACTGGCCGATATCTAGCCCACAAAAGTAAATGTACTTGGCAACACGCTTGTTAACAAACATATAGATACGCTCGTCAACAAAAACATTTACATGAATGAACTTCATCATTATCATTTTCGTCTCCAACGCCGCGTGACGCAAAAGGGCCTCCGTGAAATTCCTCCACACGTGCCTTTCCTGTGTTTTGTTTTCCACAAATCTCCAGCCTCCCTTCTAACTGTTCTTATCCAAGTAGGCGTGGGTCTTTCAAATCTTCCGGTGTCCACAGAACCCCAGCTGAAACACCTCCACGCACTTTTCACCCAGGCATTGTCAGAAGGACATGTCCAAGCCACCTCCATCTCCCTTTCACAACTGCCATTAGGAACTTCGAAATTTCATTTCTGGTACCAGTTCCCACTGTATATTGTCATCTGCCCTAATATTCTGCTTAAAAGCTGTATTTTTAAATCGACAAAATCATTTCGATACCGTTTCACTGTCATACACAAACTTACATTTGCATACACCAACTAAAATCATCAGTTAAACTAAAGATACACCAAAATATGAATATAAATCTCGGGCAACAGTTGCCCACTCCACTCATCATTCTTAATAAAGATGAGGTCCAAAATAAGCTTTAGAGCGGCATATGAATCGCTGTTCTTAAGTCACTAGTGACTGTCCTTGTTTAGTTTGGTGTCTCCTAATATTCAATTCCCTAAAACTGCAATTAGGCACCCACGGTATATAAACATATGAAGTAGATTTCATATCTGAGTCTACATAAGACCCTTCTGTGTAAGTGTATGCAGCCGCTAATGTTGCGGATATTTTCTATGCGGGTTACTAAGATTCAGTATTTAAACGTATGAACGCGTCAGTGACCACCGTCTTGCCTCTTTTTGGGGACCAGCCCATATTATGGGAAAGTGACTGGTATAGAAAAAGAAAATAAAGACGTGTAGTTACGTAAATACCTTTGATTAAGGGGTTGCTACTCGCTCAATTGCTCATTGAAAAAATTACAAACACATTTAATCTCTAATGATCATATCAAATGTAACAAGGAATGTTCATGTGTGGCGATATCATAATATTAATTATTAATCTCTCCTGCTTCAGAATTATGCAACTAACAAATCCAGAGGTTGACGGATATCCTTTAGTGCCGACATTCACGCGATAAACGTGCGATGGGTTTTCCGTGATAACATTTTTTTATTACCTTACAGTTTTACCACACATCTGGCTTCACTGATGCTACTAGTACAACTACTAATACGATCATTATATACTCCTGTTGCTGCTATGCGAACTTTCACTAGGCCTACTTACGGTGCCTGTAGGTAGTTCGAAGTAAACTGTTTACAATCAAGTCTGTGAACTTGGAATGTATTTCATTTCTGGTAATTTAGCGGTTTCCAAAAAATATCCAAAAAGTACGTAGGGAAAAAGGAAATAGTGAAGAAAAGAATTTGTTAATATGTGTGACCAAGCGAAGTAGATGAAAGATCAAGCTGAGAGGTATAATGGTACGAGCAGGAGAGGCTGTAGATACATGTCATCATTACACGTTGAAAGTGTAAAGAGCAGAAAATAAGGTTATAAATGTAATTACAAGTGAGGAATATGACGAGTTGGATGAAAAAGGGCAGATGGTAAAAAATATTAATGCTTCGTATAATGAAGACGTGCTGTCCCAATTAATATCTGGGCAAGTGGAAATCTGGAGTTAGCGATAATGACTGATACAGATAACTTTCGTTTGAAAAATTACGTTTTAATATTTCATTAATCGGTAAAGATGACGCGCAGCGAGAAAGAGGTAGTCCAACTCCAACTCACTCTCCAAAATTAGAACTACCGAGGAACAATAAATAAATGTAGAGACGTCGCCAAAAGACGCATAAAAACAAACAAAAAAGAAAAACACATAAGGAAAAGTGGCGACTTCTCTTGGCATGAAAACCTCTTCAACGAACGACGTTGGCTTTGTTTACACAAGCTGTCTTTCACGCCGAAGCATCCCTGAACCACCTGCTGTTGCTAAATTTGGTGTCCCAAGACGTCCCTGGATGACAGAGGTCCTGGAGAAATGGCCTTTACAGACGCAAAAGCCTCAGGCAAACATGTGCGAGTGTGCGTACGTTTAAATTACGTTTACGAGCACTAGCATTTGTTTAAAATGTCACACACCAGTCTCATGGTTCATCTGTCGCTATGCTACTAAGCCACGTGATCTTCATTAAGGACAACACACTCAATAATTATTCATCTGCCTTGATAAACATTCGTACGATGGAAGTAAATGGTGCTCAAATACAGTGTGGAGTGAGGTAGCGGGTACAGGATTTAAACCTGCAAGAAAGTAGGAACAGAAAAGAGAGAGAGAGAGAGAGAGAGAGAGAGAGAGAGAGAGAGAGAGAGAGAGAGAGCAGAGTTCATTGGTAAGGCTAGTTGGGCATGGCAAGACTTGGGGTCAATGGGTGCCCTGTGAACCCTCCTCCATTCTCCCTCATTTCCTCCCTCCGTGCCTGCTGCTTCCTCCTCCTTCCCTTCCTATGTGATTCTCCCCCGCCCTCCACAACCCCCGGCCACCCATCCCTTCAACCACTTGTTTGTCTCTCACCCTACTAGACCAACTATTTTTAGCTCACTTTATCGAATTCCATTACACCGTCAAGCAGGTATCATTATCATCAGGTTTTCCAAACTCATTACCTTATCTTTCCATTTTCTCTCGTCAATAAAAAGGGGAAGAATGACCTAACGTAAGAACGCACTGTGATTTTTCTAATAGTTCTTCCCCATCAAAGCACTCAACACACATACACACACACTCTTGCGTGTAAATATTCAATTTTCACATGACACATCAAAAAGAACAGCCCCTTTCCACGCATAGTCCTTTGTTTTCATGACATCACTCACGTCTGATTTTTCACCTCGCGTGCAACACTCCCTTACGAAATAAAAATGACAAGACGAACACAGTGAGGCTTAGCACCACATTTTAGGTCGTGTTTAGTCTCATCCGCACCTTTAAGTAATCCGGGGACTCCAAACTCACTGCAACGTGAAGCCAAACTGGAGTCCCAAAAGCGATAGTCTTGTCATCTTGTTTCATTCTTCTCGCTCAACCAATCCCGGCTGAGAAACGCCTCAACGCCATCATTATCCATGACGTTGCAATGACGTTGCACCGAGGGGCGGAGCATGTAGCGTACATGGAAGCCGGTGGTCCAGATTCAGTGGCACTCGGATAATGCAGATCTTACCTTCACTCGTTCGCACACTGACATTTGACCGCTGATAAGCAAGACACAGTGTACCAAACCTTTGTTAATGAGGGAAAATAAAAACAAGGTTTTGTGGTGAGAACTGTGCACGGTGCACGATGATCATGGTCACGTGTTTCAACCCATCCCCGTGCTTGCCCCGCCCCCATATCATCACCCAACCTACCATCCCTCCCACCGATCCCCCAACCACTAACGACATCTAGACCCACTACCACAAGACTTCCTTCTGCACCTTCAAGATACTTAATACCTGTTTGCAACTAGAAAACATTATGAAAGCCTCCGAGCAACTCGTACTATAATTGATATCGAGAAAGTGATATAATAAAAAATCGAGGGTGACTGAACTTTGGCTGTGCACTGTTTTTATCCTTTTTTTATGTTCTGTAAATAGCTTCATTGACTGATAATTTCTCTTCTTATCTGAGCACAGTTATCTAATCTCTCTCTCTCTCTCTCTCTCTCTCTCTCTCTCTCTCTCTCTCAGGTTTACTGAAGATACTGTAGCGTGTGTTTGTGTATATATATATATATATATATATATATATATATATATATATATATATATATATATATATATATATATATATATATATTGGCAACAAGATGAGGATGAAAGAAAGAACGATGAAGCTACAGAGATAAACCATTTGCGTTGTACCTGTAGTGTAAGGATAATATTATTGACAGCGTATAGATGATATACTAAAAAGTGGTTAAAAGTTCAGTGCAGGCGTAAAGGATGGACCTTAGTGTTTTGATATGGTTTGAACGGAGGTCGACCGTTTTGATGTGTATAATTCTTAAGGGTTAGCAAGTAAGAGGAGAGAATGACCTAGAGAATGCAGGATATATGGCGAGAGAGACATGTGAAAGGAAAGGATGTAATGTACAGGAACGCGAGAGTGCGTTCAAGATATATATACAGTAGAGATGAATGTTATTATTCAACGTGATGCTGATAAGCCTTCTGGTTAGATGTATCAACATGCTAATGTGGTGGAAGCTTTTGTATAGGGAGTTCATCTACGATTGTATTAAAATATGAATGTGACAGAGACCGCTGTTTTACTTTTCTTCTGGAGCCATCCTTTTAAATAAACGGCACGATGTCGTGTAGATGTATGTGCGTGCGTAAGCACACATAAATGGAGGCCCGACAGAAAACTATGTGCCAGTAAAACGGCTTAAAACAAAAGAACGAGATTTAACCTCTTACATAAGACTCGCCCGGGAGAAGACCGAACAACTATCGCCCTCTGGTGAGGGAGAGAGGGCGGGAGAGAGAGGGAGAGAAGGGAGGGGATTGGGGGAACCCGAGGAAGATCGCTCCCTGACCAGAAAGAATGCATTCTTCTTCTCGCTCGTTTGAATAGTCTCCAAAGATTTCATCATTAAATATGCATTTCTTAACAACGTAAATTCATCACCCAGCTACCTACTAGTCACAGAGGAAATAATATTCATTATTATTACAACCATCATTCAAACGGAACAAACACTCGGATGGTTGGATATGCTGTATGGGCCATTGACTTGCAAAGCAAGAGCCCTTACAAGAGAACGCCTTTAAGAGAAGAAAACGACAAATACATAACAAAGCTATAAATATTTAAACAGAAAAACAGCATGGAAGCAGAAATAAATATAGAGGTATACAGCCAGGAAGGAAGACCATTTAATAGTTTTACAGTAAAACGAATATATATATGTTACAGTCAACATGCGTAATCAGTCATTACGCGTAATGACTGAAATTTCAGTCATCACGCGTAATGCACTTAGGGACATTTGATCCCCCCAGGAGCTAGTACTAAACACGGCGAAATACATTTGACCCCCAGGGACTAGTACTAAACCCGGCGAAACAGTGTAGGTGACTCACTGTTTCGCCGTGTTTAGTACTAGCTCCTGGGGGGATCAAAATTATGTCCCCTAAGTGCATTACGCGTGATGACTGAAATTTCAGTCATTACGCGTAATGACTGATTACGCATGTTGACTGTAACATATATATATAATATATATACATATATATATATATATATATATATATATATATATATATATATATATATATATATATATATATATATATATATATATATATATATATATATATATATATATATATATATATATATATAAACAGCTTTAGTTGGCTTAGAAGCAACGTAGCACCTAAACAGAATGGGTAATGAGTTGCACAATTAGTGTTCATCGAAGGTATTGCAAGGTTACATCAAAGTGAAAAATAAACTACGTTTACCTATTATTGTTTTGTTTTCTTGTTTCTTTGTTTTGCAGCTTATCTATTATTGTTTTGTTTTCTTGTTTCTTTGTTTTGCAGCAAGTGAAAAAATAACTGCATAATCTGATAGAAAACATGAAGGCAAACCATTCCAAGGAACTACATTTTCATTATTACACAGATCAATCTTCAAGACTGCTCGGTGGAGGGAAAATGGAAGCACATAAGTAAGAATAGTGGCATATCAATAATCCATCTCTTACCTCCCTCTTTATCTATTGCTAAGGTAGGGGCCAACAACCCCATCCCTTGAGACTTTCTTTAAACCACATGGGTAGCATCTCCTAGAGCCATCCCATTTAAAAGGGAAAAGGTTCATGGTGAATATATAAATATATATATACATATATATATGTATATATATATATGCATATATATAGAGCTTGCTTACACCCAAGGGGAATTATAACCGATGAGTGGATCTGGCCCGCCTAAGATTCGAACCTGGGCCTTTTTAGATACAACGATAAAAAATCGACTCTGACCGGTCGATAGTCAAGAGAGATTGAAATCTAAATCGACTCTGCTGTACATATCCCTGTCGAATGCGCTTTCTGTAACTAGACTTGATAACAACCCATCACCATGACAGCTGATTAGTAAGGTTGTAACACTTGACTAATTATGAGGTTTTTATCACTTTTACACGCGTAACTTTCTTAAGTTCACATTGTCGATATCACCGTACCTTAAGAACATCTTACACCACGGCAGAATTATAACTGAAAAGTGCATCTGCTCGGCTGGGATTCGAACCTGGGCCTGTGGTTTAGATACAACGATAGTTGTCGCTTAGTAATTGTCAATATAAACGAGTCACAAGTGTATACGTGACAAAATTTCAATATATATATATATATATATATATATATATTTTTTTTTCTATCTAGTACATAGACACGCACTGTGTCCCTAGATTTAAGTCCCGCAGTAATAAAAGAATTCCATGAAAATTCTAATATACAATCTCTTATGTATATGTATACCAGACGTGGGGGGGGGCGATTATCCCCCTCAATGTTGATTTTGAGTTGGTCAAAAATGGACAGTGTTTGTTGTTTAAATCCACACCTGTATAGTGTGTGTATATACATATACACGAGTGTGTATATATGTATGTACATATGTATGTAAGAAATGAAGAATTGATATATATGACAACCGCGCACACACAAACACACAAACACATACATAGGGCCTTTTTTCTTTTTTCAGGTTAATAAACTGTAATCTTCATTTTCTTTGCATTATAAAATAATCTTGGGGAAAAATACTGTTGTTGTATGAAAAATACAAAATAACCACAAAAAATTTGGTTAGTATAGATATATTGTATCTAGTTCAACTTGGTCAAAATTACTAAGTTGGTCAAAATTTTCTTTAACCCCCCACTCAATCACATGGTCCTACTATCTATTACGAATATTCAGGATTTTCAGTCTACTATCTATAACCACTATTCAGGATTTTCAGTCTACTATCTATAACAAATATTTAGGATTTTCAGTCTATTATCTATAACAAATATTCAGGATTTTTACACCAAGTGCCCACAGTTATGGGGAACTTTCGAGCCAGTCGCTGGACTGCGCAAGAGAAATATCCCGTCACAAGAATATGGGAGAAATAAGGCAAAATAAGTAAAATATAAGAGAGCAGATTGGGGCAGGCCTTTAGGTTACTTCTGCTATCCACTGAGATCAATTTTTTTTCAAGAGACTTCACGAAGAACATCACTGAAACTGAATTTTTGCTGAATTAATCAGAGCAATCTCTTAAAAATCCTGTAAAATCCTGAAAATTTTGCAGAAGACCGAAACGAAAGTTCATACATGTTTGTAAAACGCATATCATCAGAACAAAAAATGCTTCTGGACTTTATGACACGCAATTCAAATTATCTGAATGGGTAATAAAAGAATTTACACACAATTCATGCCCGTTTAGGGGATTATTCGAGTTACAGCACGTAATTCTTTTCGAATTCAGAGATTATGGACTGGCTGCAATTCCTGCCAATTTAAGAGATTTAGTTTATTACATATAATTCACACCATATTAAGGGATTAGACCAATTCTACGTATAATACACTGATTAAAAGGTTATATAAGTCATTGTACATTCCTCGTCGCGTCTAAGAGAGAAGATTACTAACTTATTTCCGTGGAGACTGAAAAACATTACTAACTTATTTCCGTGGAGACTGATAAAATGTAACAATTATAGTCCAATATAACTACTGATTCTGACAACCTTTCAAGCATTAAATCCCTCCTCACTTAATTATTTACTGCACATGTTAAAGTCTGTTATGAGAAGCCAGGTAATATTTACGAAAGGAACTGGAGCAACTCAACAGTGAAATATTTCTCATCTGCAAACACCATCGTTAATGCGAGATGGGAATCGCCCAGACAGTTTGTGTCATCTTTCTATACATATTTCTACATGTCTGAGATTTCACATCGACGGGGAGGATGAAAGTTTGTACAGCAGGTGAAACCGAAGGTAAGAGAAGCAGCAAAAATCCACAAAATCTGTAAAAAATCTTAATCACGGAACATGCCCAAAAGACCGTTAACTTGCAAGAAACATATTGACATATTTAAACAAGACAAAACAGATGGAAATGAATACCAAACGAGATAAAAACAAGTCAGCAAACACAGTTATGAATAAACAAAAAGAAAGGCAACAAAAAATTGGGCAACATTGCATCATCTCTTAAAATATAACGACACCAATGCTGGTGAGGCCGTTTTACAGTTTTTCACTAAAGGCCAGGAAAGACCCTTGGTATCGGGCAGAGTACAACTGGCATCGCAACAGTGTGGATGCTAACGCTCTGTAAACTAATTAGCCTGCACTGGTTTTTCAGAAGCAGGAGCTAAAGGCTTACCAGAACTCCCCGTGCTGAAATAAACCTTGATGGCTGGCCTGGTGTTAGTAAAATTCAAATTCACCACTGAGGGTAATTTGGTCTTTAGATAAATATCATGGCAGGCTACTTAAGCCCGGTAGGGAAATTTTTTTTAAGTACAACAAAAGATCAGCAAGCGGCGCTAATATATCTTTGTATAAATAATAAGCCTTACAAAAATGCACAGTTTTCAGGCAGCGTTAGGTAAGGTATTTATGGCGGTGGGAAGCAAAGTTTGAGTAGAGGGCAATAATATGTTATCAGATCATTAGAATAATTCAGCAGAATGATGCCTTTGCAAAATAAATCATGGAGTGGGATCGTAACAGATGAGCTAACCAATAAAATCTGAGATTTGCTGCAATTCTACCTAATTATCAATTACTGGTATATGTTAGAACAGGTGGTAAGTAAATTTTGCATTTGACTGGAACAAATAACTGCAACACTAGTTATATAGTCAACATATTCAAATATTTACCTTGGTATAGATAAAATATTACGGCAATATTAAAGATTAAGAACAACAAAGACCATAGAGCACTACCCAGTGCAACACTAGATAAATAAGCTTAAACTTACTGAAAATATGATTAGCAACTCCTCACTGATGTCGATCATTTGACCCCCAACGTTGAGTTTATTGAGTAGGGCCTAAGAGGTTTATGGTTAACCAAGTCAAAAGGGCTGCACTAATATCATATCAAACAATTCTGGACTCTCATCTAGTTTCAAGGTTGTCTTGGGTTCAACCAATATCTAATTGTTTCTTGTAGGGTATTCTGACTTTCAAAACCAATAAGTATCTACATTTCGGATTTACAGGAGAGAATAAACGTGAATCTTTTGGTAAAAAATAGAAAGAATGGTTATCGATCATCTTTTCTACGCGAAGATAAAGCAGAGTCTGCAATTTGGTTTTCTTTTTGCTTCTAAGCAACACTTAGCTAAGCTTTGGTGGTTCATCTGAGAACAGTCACGTGTATGTTGGTCTGTATACAATGTGCCATTCTGCAAGAAAGTTTAGATTATTATGATAGTTTCAGAATGACAACATTGCTTTTATCTTGGAATTCACAACGAGGTGGTCCCGAGTTCAAGCCGCACTCATGGTATACTGTAATAGATTTTGCTGAATAACACGATCTTATTACAGTCCCTGAGAGATAAGGATGGTGGGTTTTTGGGAAGCCCATGGGCCTACCTGCTGAACCATCAGCAGATAATGCCTGGTTCTCACATGTCTAAGCTTTTGGGGGAGAAGGGACTTGAGCGTTTATTATATATGTATATGTTTGGTCTGTAGAACACTGTGAGACAGTGCTGTGGTCTGTCCCTTGCCTCTAACGCTTACGAGCGGCCTTTACAAGCAAATAGCTATGCCCTGTACATGCGCAATGTTGTGGTGGTAGATTACAGTAAGCTCAATGAATCCAACAGCGAAACGCTCTTCCTTAGTTTGTTTACAGACAATGTTTCCGGTCAAAGAAATAGGAATATATTTGGAGGCACGATATTAAAGGTCGGGAAAATGTAAATAAAGTCCTTTTTTTCATTAAAATGAAATGTTGGACATGGTTCAATCCAGTGTCACCAGAAGGAATTAAAAATATAAAAGCAATGTAATATAAAAATTAAACTGTTCGAGATCAAATAAACAAAGAAAAACATGTACATTACCAACAGTCAATAACGAGAAAATTCAGTAACCAATCAACCAATTCTAAGACTCCGGTTGTAAACCAACTGGCAATGGTGCAGCCAGCATAGCATTCAAGAGAAAACGATATCACACCAACTCAGGGACGCCAGAAATGATGACTCTCAATGATGAAAGTGAGTGAAGAGTGGACAAGTGAGAGGATTAAACAGAAATCCTGATAACCCACTGAGCAAGGCCCAGGAACAGAATCGAATGCCGCAGTCTCTGAAGTCTGAGAACTTGGTTATTTAGAGAACACATTGCATAAGGTAAATGACAACTGCTGCTGCACAGAGCAGCACAGATACTCTGATCTACGCAATTACAAGGAGACGAAGTCCCTCTCAATACCCGGACATCATTCAAGCAAGATTAATTTGGAATAAAACCGAGCTTAAACACGGTAAGAAACTTATGGCATTAGCAAAGAGAATAATGGGGGAATCCTGACTCCTCGAGAGAAAAATGTAAACAAAAATATGAGCATAAATATACCACTGACGGAAAGGAACAAAAATACAACAAAAAGGGACAAAGGAATACCACCAGTAACCTGACAGGCAAATGATTTTGTGGGGTCAATGGTAGTAGCAAAATAACAATAAATTAAAACTAATAGCACTAATTGGTAAAGAAGACACCATTAAAATATTAATTTTTTAATAAGTAAATCGGTTGCTTGAACCATTTAGTTATATAAGACAGCAAGAGTCAGTGACTATATTTACCACATTTTAAGCATTTAAGTCAAATGATAAGCAGTTCTAGTTTTCTGAATTAATCACTGCAAAGAAATTTCAAGATGTAAAAGAGCGTTAGAATACGATAACTGAGCATCAGTTATACCCCCAGACAAAAGGTGAGCAGCACTTCTCTCTCTTGGAAACCGTTTAAACAATAATGCTTTCCGAAAGGTGAAGGACAAATACCAGCACTTTAACCAGGAAGGAACAAAAGTGATGAAAGAACACATAAAGGTTAGGTTCACCGGAAGATTACATATAAGTGAGGAAAAACCTCCTGATTTCAGAGACCACGGAGGAAAATGCGGGTAATGATTACAGGAAGATTAGTATTACAGAACTCTTATACGAAAATGTTCGGAAAGCCAAGTCTTTCTTGGTAACTTTCGAATACAGAACGGACAGTATTTTCAACCGAGAACACCGTTATGCAACGTCCTATTGAAAGGGATGTTCATGGTCCTTCGTCTGTGGTGATTTCTCGAAGCTTTCAAGAAAACCAGAATTCAGAGAAAAGTCTCGCGCTCATTAAAAGTAATTACCTGCTTAAAACCTTGGAAAACGTTCATTCAAGTTAATATTAACTGGTGACCTTGAGGATTAGTCCAATCAATACACAGTTCTCGCTCGGGTAAATAACGATTATGAAATCAGTCTCTGCTCAGACGCACACAGAAAGAGAGAGAGAGAGAAAAAAGGATTTGGAGAGTTACAAAACAATTGCTGAACAGAAGTTTTGGGTGCATGGAGTTCCAGCATAACTGCTGAATGACAGACTTGCGTTAATTAACTTCCAAAAGAGCGACCAAACCAAGTGAAATGTTTAAGCACAAAACAGAAAAACATGATATAAGAACTAGTGATATGTTAAGTATAAAAAATGATGCTGAATCAGAGGCCGCCAGATCAGCATAAAATCCAACTATTAACTGAAAGCATCATTCAAATTACTTTCATCACAAAACACAAAAACATGGTAAAAGAATGATCCAAGTTATTATAATTGTATTCAAAGTTTCTGCGTTCCACTTTAAATGACGACACCATCTGTTAGGCTAATGTAAATTGTTTCCCACTGTCGTCTCCTACATTTTTAAACATTTCAGTGCCTAACAAACTACTTGGAAAAATGCTAATATCATGACGTAATCTGCTTGACGAAGCAGAATTCATGATGAGTAATGTGCCCTGGCCTTTACAGTAAAATGACGGTATCAATCAGCAGCAGAAGCCCCACAATGAAAAGTCTATTTAATCACTGTTTACAATAAATAAAGAAATAAATAGATAAATAAATCAGAAAATAAAGCAATAAATAAACAATGAATACTAAATAAATAAATAAATAAATAAATAAGCAGTACGAGGCATACATTACAGCTATGAAGAACATTATTTGGCTGATCTGTGAAAAATCACGAAAATAATCAGCGATAGACTAGGCTATATCCTCAAAAGAGCAACTGCTGGAATGGCACTATTAGGATGATATGATAAAGAAAATAAAATTATACTTTTAGATGCAGCATACACAATGAAGTTAGTATTTAAAGAAAGCTGCAGGGCCAAGAACGTTATACAAGGAGGAAATGACAGATGCCTGGTGCACATCACTCGAAAATGAGATTGAATATTGAAGGACTGAGCAGAACCCCAAGAGAAGCCACAGAAAAGGGAAAATAAGGAGTAAGGATGAGGCAGACTTCACGAGTCGAACCGAAAATAAAACAAGTACAAAATGTTTCTTCGGCGCATTCGAGTTTTCTGTACAGAGTATAATGCTGTATGAAACTCTCAGCCACAGCCCAAGAAACTCCCACCCGCGGCCCATGGAACTCTCACCCGCGGCCCGGTTGTGGCCTGTGTTGTTGGCACCTATAGCAGTGCCAGACGCATGATCATGGCTAACTTTAACCTTAAATAAAATCAAAACTACTGAGGCTATAGGGCTGCAATTTGGTATGTTTGATGATTGGAGGGTGCATGATCAACATACCAATTTGCAGCCCTCTAGCCTCAGTAGTTTTTAAGATCTGAGGGCAGACAGAAAAAGTGCGGACGGACAGACAAATAACCATCTTAATAGTTTTCTTTTACAGAAAACTAAAAATAAATAAAAAACCTGATAAATGTGTAAAATTTAATCCTCGTGATTTAAAAGACCAAATACGTGCTAGGAGAACATCACCTTAGATGATATGCAGAACCACTGCGAGTAGAGACATGTCAGAATAGTGATCGACAACGAGACGACGTCAGATAGGCTAAGTGTCGGTAATGATGGTACGGAAAAACAAGTTTGGAAATACTAAAAAGGAAGTAAACGTTCTGTATGGTATAGTGTGAAGTTATTAAAAAAAAATTATATATATATATATATATATATATATATATATATATATATATATATATATATATATACATATATATATATATATATATATATATATATATATATACTGTATATATATACATATAAATATATATAAATTATTTATATATATATATATATATATATATATATATATATATATATATATATATATATATATATATATATATATATATATATATATATATATATATATATAACGTTTACTTCCTTTTGATATATATATATATATATATATATATATATATATATATATATATATAATAAAAAAGGAAGTAAACGTTATGTATGGCAGTGTGAATTTATTTAAAAAATATATATATATTTATATATATATATGTATATATATATATATCTGTATATATATACATACATACATATATACATGATTTAATGGCTAGAATAAGTTCCAAAAAGTTAAAGTATGCAGAGGGATTGATTAAATCTTCAAGAACGTTAATCCGGACTTGATGAATATATAGCAATTTTCCGTTCAAAAAAAAAAAAGTCAACCGACGAGATATAACTCGAAATGGAGCCCTTTTGTAAATCAGAAAAAATGAAAGAAAACAAAGAGTCCAACAGACAGCATACGCCTGAATACCGCCAGCGTCTTCAACACCTAGAAAATGAGATGAACTAGTTAAATCTGAAAACAAGTGAGTAAACTGGTTATTTGAGGAAGAGGGGAAATCAGGTTAGAAAGGACAGGGCAGACAACCAAGAACTCCCCAATTTGGAGGACAGTAACAAAATGAGAAGTCGTCTTCGACTGGTGCAGAGAAGTATGGATTCTTAGCCAACGGTGCGAATGAGAGGGAGGGGGAAAGGTGCCCTAAGATACAGCAATGTGTGTCGAACAACACTGAAATAGAATAGAATACAGAGTTTAGGCCAAAGGCCAAGTGCTGGGACTTCTGAGGTCATTCAGCGCTGAAACGGAAATTGACAGGAAGGAGGTTTGAGAGGGGTAACAAGGAAAACCTCGCAGTTGCACTATGAATCAATTGTTCGGAGAGGGTGGACAGTAAGATGGAAGAAACGGAGGTACAGTAAAAGGAATGAAAGGGGTTGCAGCTAGGGGCCGAAGGGATGCTACAAAGGAGCTTAAGTAATGCCTACAGTGCACCGCACGAGGTGCACTGACGACACTACCCCCCTACGCGGGACACTGAAATAAACTCATCGTATCTGTATTACTAAAACACATTAGAATCAATCTGCTATTTGCGTCTCTCTCAGCAAGAGAACGTCAGGCAGACACCTAAAACCGAAATAGAAGAGGCATTTTCGGCCCTTGGCCTGAATAGCCCCATAAACATCAGGTGTACGTTCGCAGGTAAATCATTTTACCGAAATAAACCGAGAGGTTATATTTAACCGAAAATTTCACGGGACATTTACCGGCGGATGAATCATCTCTGGAGTGAAAATTTGAAGGGTCACTGATCTATTAAGATGTAGAATTTTAATGAATGTTTGTGTTTTCTTTTTCCTTATTAATTTTTTTCCCGCTTATTTACGTTTAGATTTGCTAGCAAGTAAAATTACATTTCTCCTTGTCAGCTTGCGCATGAGTATTTGCATTTAAACTCTTTATTTGTATATGAAGCGTTCATCTCTCTCTTTCTCTCTCTCATATTATATACTGTATGTATACACACACACAGTATATATATATATATATATATATATATATATATATATATATATATATATATATATATATATATATTATATATATATATATATTATATATATATATATATATTATATATATATATATATATACACACAGTATATATATATATATATATATATATATATATATATATATATATATATATATATATATATATATATTATATATATATATATATATATATATATATATATATATATTGTATGCAACTATATACCGAATATATGTATCGGGTGATTTGTTCGTTTTCCAGTGTGTACACAAAACACCGCCTGATTCCATACACGGATAAACATATTAAAAAAAGAAGCATCTTTCATTTCACATGTGATCCCTAAGCATCGGAAGAGAGAAAGAGAGAGAGAGAGAGAGAGAGAGAGAGAGAGAGAGAGAGAGAGAGAGAGAGAGAGAGAGGCATCCTGCAACAGCCACAGCAGCAGGGCTCAGGCGCGACCTTAAAACACAACAGGAGCCAAATTCGCTTATATATATATAAACTCTGTCGGCTCGACGACGCTCATCGCGCTAAATATAGTCCGACGAGTTTTTTTTTTCCTGCCTGAATACTGCACTCTATTTATATGTGTTAAAAAATTGTTTCCCTCGCGAAATGGGAAATATGGTCGCTTCTATATATAGTGGCTTTCTGCGAAATAAAACTCTTTTCAGTTTCCTTTATGGTTCATCTCTCTCTCTCTCTCTCTCTCTCTCTCTCTCTCTCTCTCTCTCTCTGGTGCATGCGTGTGTGTCTCTGCACGTGCGGACGTGCGTGTTCAAGGACATTCTAGCAACAGATTGTTATGCGAAGCTGAGCTCTGATTTTCTTTTTATGCTTTGCTCTCTCTCTCTCTCTCTCTCTCTCTCTCTCTCTCTCTCTCTCTCTCTCTCTCTCTCAACCAGGTAAATATGTATGTTTGTGTGTGTTTTTTTTTTTAGCTTGTTCTAGCAGGAGATCCGTTAATGTTTGCACATACAAATACCACGACGTGATACTGTTGTCATCGCCTTCTGACATACAAATTACGACTGAAAGTCTAGATGGCTTTTATTGTTATTCAAGGCCGAGATTCAGACTCTGCAAATACAATTTTCAAACGTCCCCACACTCCTAAACAGAGTGAATAAAAATACAGTTAACTAAAAACCTCAAGAAACCTCAACAAAATACGTAAACATAACTATGGTCATGTCTAAAATGTCCTAAGGAATCTTCATGTAAATAAGTAACCTGCTGTGAAAGAGTAAAAATGAAGATAATTAGGAATACCTCGGAGACCGTAACAGAAGGCAGACGAAAAGCAGTTGGTCTAAAGCTGCTGTTTGTTTTGGCCGACGTGACACAAACACAGTCACAGGAAAAAGATTAGGCTCGTGTCCCGTTTATTTCAGTAACAGTGTATTAACGGGGCATCTGAAACAGCCCAGCGATTACCTACAGGCAAATATTAATAGTATAGCTTTATTATACTCAAAATGGTTTACCAGTAATATCAGAAAAATAATTAAAAAGTCAATATTTTAAAAGTGTAATTTTTGAGGTCTCACCATCAAGAACAGATTTTGTAATCAATTGGCTTTCGAGCTTTCTTACTATTTGAAAATCGTATTCATTTATTTCCAAGTTATTTGAGGAAGAGGGGAAATCAAGTTATAAAGGACAGGGCAGACAACCAAGAACTCCCCAATTTGGAGGACAGTAACAAAATGAGAGGTCGCCTTCGACTGATGCACAGAAATACATCGAAAGAAGATGGATTCTGAGCCAACGGTGCGAATGAGTGGGAAGGATGCCGTAAGATACAGCAATATATACTGTAAACTTCAAGACTTTAATCCCATTTCCGTGATGAAAATGAAAATTAAAGAAAGAAACTAATCTTAACCGACATCGTACAGATTCAAGGTCTTCAGCTTCATACCTTCAGTGCATTCCAGTTTTGTCACTGGCCACATACAAAATTCGTTCCAAACCCCTTTATAACGATTATGCCAATTTAAAACAAATAAATAACAAGTAAATAATGCGCCGAAGTTTCTTTGGCGCAATCGAGTTTTCTGTACAGCGTATAATGCTGTATGAAACTCTCAGCCACGGCCCATGAAACTCTCAGCCGCGGCCCTTGAAACTTTCAGCCACGGCCCGGTGGTGGCATGTGTTGTTGGCACCCATAACGGTGCCAGACCTTAAATTAAACCAAAACTACTGAGGCTGGAGGGCTGCAATTTGGTATGCTTGATGGTTGGAGGGTGGATGATCAACATACCAATTTGCAGCCCTCTTGCCTCTGTAGTTTTTAAGATCTGAGGGCGGACAGAAAAAGTGCGGACAGACAGACAAATAGCCATCTCAATAGTTTTCTTTTACAGAAAACTCATAAGTAGGTCTGAGACTATAACTCACATAATTAATATGAATGATCCTACCATTTACAAGGCAGTCACAGGTTGAAGTGGAAAGAAAGAGCGAAGGCCTTCACGCAATTGTGAAATGTAGCCAACGAAACAGAAGTGAAATAAGAAAGTCATGTGTTTGGATGAACAATAAAATATTTGGTTTACTACACGATTCTGAGGAAAACGCTGAATACTGAGACACTAGCGGATCCGGGAGGGGGGGTGGGGGCGACCTGGGCACGTGCCCGCCCCACGAAAAATAATAACAAAATAATATAGAAGATTTAGATAATAATAACATAAATGAGAAATATATAAGTAAAAAAAAGTCTATCGTAGAAATATATATATATATATATATATATATATATATATATATATATATATATATATATATATATATATATATATATATATATGAAAACTGGTGGCCCCCTCCCCATGAAATTTTTCTGGGTACGCTAGTGTACTGGCATTCTCACTGGCTTGATTGCATTAATGAACCCATCCAAAAAAGGAAATTCTCTTAATAGCTGTTTACAAATTTATCTTCCGGTTAACCTGCAACAACAAACTACTAGTCTGTATAGCCAGAATACAAAGGCAAAGCTGTGGCTCAAAGATTAAGTATGTTATGTAAAAGTTACGCAAATAAGGAAAGGCAATCATCATCTACTATGCCGCTCCCATGGCGATTTCATTTCTAGCTAGGATTTAAACACCACCTTCTGAACGATGGAGTTGAATATGTCCATGCGCCGCTAGGCCTACTTGTAAAACCTTTTATGTATGTATATATATATATATATATATATATATATATATATATATTTATATATTTATATATATATATATATATATATATATATATATATTTTTTTTACTTGTCTTTAAATATTATCTTACCTTGGTTTTTTTTAATCGTTATCCGAGTTTTCATAATGAAAGAAAAAGAAAAAGCACTTTACCAAACAGAGTCCTTATCCCGACCCTGTGATATAAAGACGTGCCAGAAATTCAAATTGAATCACTAGGCCCCTGGCTAAGTCATTAAAGTATTCCATATCTGCTACCTATAGAAGCTCATGAAGTTGCAAAGGTTCTTGAGGTTTTCACAAATAAGCCGCAAAATAGGTTTAGGGTCGGTCCGTTCCTCATGATGTATTTCCACCCCTTGCAGAACTGAACCAAATATATAGAGGGAATAAAATTAATGAATACGTAAAGTCGCATATAATATCGTTACCCTCATCATCATCATTATTATTAAGAGCTTGTTAGCGTGCGCTACTGTGCTGGAACCCGGCGCTGCCCATCATGTCTCCCCTACCCTCCCGATCCCCTACCTACCCCACCACCACCTGGGACGGACAAAAGGGTTTGCAGGACGAGGGTGGATGTCAGGTCTCCCCTACCCTCCCGATCCCATACCTAACCCGCCCCCACCGGGGGAGGACAAACAGGTTTGCAGAGGGTGGATGTGTCATGTCTCCCCTACTCTACCGATACCCTACCTACCCGGCTCCCACCCGGGGCGTACAAACAAGAAAGATCCACTCGGGATTTTATTATTACTCAAAATGTGTGTCTTAAGGATCAAGCCAAAGACCATGTACTCGATTAACAAGAGTCTAAGAAAACTGTTGCCTTTGTGATCAAAGGAGATTAGACAAAAATCAAATAGCTACATAAATTAAATAAAAATCAGATCCAAGGAAAGCTTGCTAGTTGTATTCTCTCTCTCGTGTTTCTCTTTCCATTTCGAGAGACTACAAGGGGATTGAACTTCGATCATTGGTATTGCGGTACATCTTGAATCCTGTTATACAGTACTTGTGCTCTTTGTTTTCTTTTGCCATTTTTTTGGGGGGGGGCGGGAGGTTATTTCGTATTTATAATTAGCTTAAATTCCATGTGAAGCAAAGGATATTCAATAGGAATTATGGGGCAAAAAATTGTTGATACAGGCTGATGGGGAGAGTGGGCGACATCCACTTGGAGCTCATCCCAGTTTTTCCGAACAGAAGTAAGGAATGCGGTATGCTTTTTTTTTTTTTTTAATACAATCGATTATGATAGAATGCAAACTAATCGTATATGTAAGACGCGCGCGTGGTATTTGCAAAATGTTAAAACTGTCTCTCTTCAGAATACAGTTTGAACGGAATAAATATTCATTTTTACAAGGGTAAAGGTTATAGACGAGACTATAAGAATTACAGGGGCATAACTCTGGGGAGCACAACAGGGAAGGTGTAAGGGGGGGATCTTAATTGAGAAAATAAAACAAACGACAGACGATTTGGTAGGAGAAGAGCAGCGTGGGTTTAGACAAGAAATAGTGAGTATGTGTGCGGGTCAAGTGTTGTGAGATAGTGATGTGAGAAGTTTGAAAACTTAGGGATGGCGCTGCAAGAAAGCTTCAAAATTAAACAGATGTAAATACATTGTGGTGGGTAGTGGTGGTGATGATGATGATGAATGTATAGAGTAAATGGCTGAAAGTGATGAAAAGTTTTACGGTGGAAGTAAAGCAAGTGACAGTCCGCAGGTGGGTGTAAAAAAGAACTTAAGCCAAGGATGTGTTATGTTCTAATGGCAGTTTTAATTTATGGACTGAAGTGAGATGTCGGGCTGTGGATTAGTTCATGTTAGCCGATGACACCGCGCTGATAATGGAGAGAACCAGCAAAGATTAGAGAGAGAGAGCGAGAGTTTGAATGAATTTGCAAGAGGAGAAAGCTAATTCATGAGGGTAAAGACACGGCAGTGATGTGGACGGTGAGAGACTGGAAGAGGTTGATACTTAAGAGGAGATTAGAAGTATATACATATATATATATATATATATATATATATATATATATATATATATATATATATATATATATATTTATGTATGTACAGTATAAATGTATCAGATATTGGTACAATGAGAGGAGATATAAGTCACAAAGTAAGTGAAGCAAGAAAGGTAACAGGATGTTTGCACATGATTGTGAGGATACATTAGCGTGCCTACAGAAGACAAGGTTGGAATATGAAGGGAATTCATCTCTCCTCTTTGTAAGTGAAGCGAGGAAGTTTAATATGAATGAAAGAAAGAAGGTAGAAGTTGTAGAGATGAATTGTTTCAGTAAAATGTGAGGTATGTGAAGAAATGAAAGGATGAGAATTATGGAGATCTGTGGAAGGAGCGGTAAAAGGTTAGTTTAAGTGAAAAGACGGATCAGTTTTTTTTTTTTTTCAGTTGGTCTGGTCATATGTAAAGAACGGATGATAATAGGCTGGTAAAACGAGTATAAATTCAAAACTACTGGGAGGAATGAAAAGAGGGGGACTCAAAAGGAATGGATAGATGCCGTGAAAGAAGTTTTGCAAAAGAGGGAACTCACAATCCAGAAAGAAAATAAAGTAGTTCATGCAGGATAGAGGCGAGTGGCGCAGCTTGTTTAAAAGGGTTTGACGTGCAATTGGTGAACTTTCTCTACAGGTGAATGGGAGCTTCTGACACTGAGGCTCTTCTTTTTTTTTTTGGCAAAAAGGGGGTTCATCCACACTTCAGCAGCTTAAAAATGTAGCAATTACTTTTCTCTCTCATTTTCTTGAGAGCCACCCCATTATGGGCACACAGTTGCCTAATATATATATATATATATATATATATATATAGTTATATATATAATATATATATATATATATATATATATATATATATATATATATATATATATATATATATATATATATATATATATATATATATATATATATATATATTATATATATATTTGTGTGTGAAGAAAAAATGCCCTCATAAGCAAAACAAAGGGAAAACATGAGTTACATTTGGACACTATACCAACACTTTTTAAAAATAAAATATTAGTTTTGGCATCATCAAGGGCAGGCACATAGGAAATATGAAGTCCTAAAGGTTACGGCTAATCTGCAGTAATAAGAATGCTAATCTTCTGTAAAACAGAATTTAATGTATTATCCGTCCGATTCAGGTTCCATGTCTGCGTCCCTTAAGGTACTGTGTTTAAGCATCTGACCTTAGAAACAAGTGCTGGTTATACCTAAATTATTAATAACGGCCGAAATTGTAATGCTCCTTATCGATCGCTTCTATTACACAACTGTCGTTTTTTAAAACCTCCACACGGTTGTGTTCTTCATGTTCTTCGGTTTTATTACTATGTTTTGGTGCTGCTATAAAATTCTCAATTTCAAGAGAACAGCATTTCAAAGTGTCCTCGTATTTATTTTTTATAAGGATACAACGGCTAATATTTTATACAAGTATTTGCCAAAGATAACGTTTTCTATATCAACAAGAAATAGTTTATAGAAAATGATTTCATGCCTAACTAAGCTATTTGACCTTGCCAACGCAGACTGTGCGCAATGGAAGTGCGAACAACCCAAGCAACAATAACAAAGAGGATTTTGCAATTATCTTTCATTTTCCTCTTTTCCTCCCCTTCGTCTGCCAACTTCATCCCACTCCCTCTCGAGGTGGCGGGCGACTGGATAGTTTTTTTTTTTTTTTTTTTATCATAATCAAGCCAATGTATAATATACGAAAAACTATAAGAGGACTGACTAGATGTGAGGAAAATTTTCCCTGGAAGTATTATGAGGTTACGTAGAATCTTTTAAAAGTATGTTAACTGCAGAATTAAAATGCAAACAAATAAAGCCTACTTTTTTAACTGAGGTCACAGTATAAAGCAATTTTATTATATATGGAAGCAAAGAAGAGACAGACTATTCGCCAATATGGTAAAAAAAAAAAAAAATCGTAATTCAGTTTTCGGGGGTACAATTCCTCTTCTATGCAACTCTTTCACGTCAGTTCAACTAATGCCTAGAGAGGTAATGTTTATAATGTAATGTAAAACGGAAGTTGTACTTACTGTACTTATTCATTCTTTCCTTTATTGTCATTCCTTTCAACAGAAAGGCGTGACATAGCAAGGCAAAAAGTCAATCAAATAACGTTTGTGTCAGCTGAATGATAGGTACAAACATACGCACTTCAAATAAATAAAAATCCATTGGACACAATCCAAACTGACGTTTATTTTCGCTGTTATCTAATGACGGATGATTTATACGCTGAAATAAATGGATGACGAAACCTAGCATAACAGGAATGAGGAAAAATGCAGATATTTAAGACGTAATGACAGAAGAAATTTGTGAGATATGATACACAGAAAGAGCAAACAAGGGATAGCGAGAGGGAATGAGAGAGAGTGGAGGAGGAGGAAGGAGGAAGAGGAACAGGTGGACCAAACGGAATTGGGCAGAGTTGGGGGAGGAGGATGAGGAGGAGGAAGCGGGAGGAGATGGAGGAATGGTCTGATTGTACAGACAATATAACGATTATGTCTGAATGGAAGAGGTCAGTTAGGAGGTTACTGGTGTCAAGGGAGGGTCGGCTTTAGGAGTTGACGTTGCGACTTTTTTCAAACTCCCTTCGGTAAGATAAGTTATTTTCTTTGTAAATACACACATAGGTGAGCACAACAAGTTGTATCGGCATTACGGAAAGTGGTGAAAGTTATCATTTAGCATAAGCAAAGTCGACATTCCAAGTTTCATTCCATGTTCCAACCTTTCATCCATTCAGGATATTAAACTTCCTAAATTCGCAACGACTCAAATTTTACCTTTCTTATAAATAAATAAATATATACGTATGCATAAATATATACATACATACATATATGTATATATATATATATATATATATATATATATATATATATATATATATATATATATATATATATATATATATATATATATATAATGAAATGCTCTACAAATTTAGGAGCTAAAACGTACAACTTTTTAATGAAGTACCTTCCGTTCCAAAGATGGCTATACGTGTTAGTTGAAATTGACTGTTTCCGAAAGTATCATGAATTATTTTCCCTTTGTCCAGTTTCATAGTAAATTAAACAGGAAATTTTGTAGCCGGCTTTTCACATCCTTCCGGAACGCAGAATGTATGCCAGACGAGGATTTTATATTCCTATGACGTGATTATAACCAACTTGATTCAATATGGCTATTGTTTTTTTTTTATTCCCAGTGTGTCATTATACGGAAAATTGTTATACTACGGTAAATGAGTTCACTGTCTCTTTTCTCTCTCTCTCTCTAATAACCTTTCCGACCTTATTCATACAACCAGATTACTAAATAAGAACAGCATGGTATAATTACACTTCGAAATTATTTTTATCATAAAACCATCGAGTCCATCTAATAAAACGAGAAAACGAATAGAACTGAACTGCAAATACAATCAGCTCTCATGTCAAAACGCCTTTAATTAGCAAGCATATTGGCAAATTACTTTATTACTGACAAATACATAAAATCGTCGGAACGTTATCCGTACCGCTTCAAAACTACGAGGAAAACTCGATCACTTTAGATAGAGGACAAACGAAAATTGCCCTGTGTAAATGTACAAAATGGGTCAAAACATTACGAATCTACTAACCTGTTTGTCTGTTTGTTTGAAAGCTTTCATGAACATGATGTGGATCCTGTTGATATATGTACGACAAAAATAACTACTCAAAATTTTGTCTATTTAGTTCATTCTTTTTTGCAATAAAAATGAACAAAAAATCTGGGCAGAGTGGTGAGTTCCCTTTTCCTCTCACGATCGCTTCAGAAACCCTAACTTAAATCTACCAATCTGACAGACTACTCAAAAATCTAAATTTACTAAAAAAAATCTAAAATTTACGTACACTTAAAATATGAAAAGAACAATGGCCTCACTGGCATAATATTGAAGGATTTATATAAAAAAAAACAAGAGGTATGTGTCCCCCACAACTATCCAAGTTATCTGATATCAGTGTGTAAAATATAAATATATATATGCGTGTATGTCAGTATATATGTAAAACACTCTATCAAGTTATTGGACTTTTAGTATATATATATATATATATATATATATATATATATATATATATATATATATATATATATATATATATATATATATATATATATATATATAATACATATATAATATTATATAATATTCCACACGCCTCTGCCTGTTTTATTAGAGTACCAAGAAGGAGGGCGCTTCCCTTCTCAGTAAGTCTTAAGGGATGAAGTTGCTAGTTGCATGACTATATTCTTGGGGCAAACTATTACTGGGATCATAAAAAGAACCTTGTAAATGTGACACCCAGTGATCTACCTATGCTTTACCACTCTCTCTCTCTCTCTCTCTCTCTCTCTCTCTCTCTCTCTCTCTCTCTCTCTCTCTCTCTCTCTTTCTCTCTCTCTTTCTCAGACCCACACACACGCACATATATGTATAATTAAATATAATATAATATAATATATATATATATATATATATATATATATATATATATATATATATATATATATATATATTATATATGTATATATACATAGATATATATACATATATATAATTATACATATATGTGCGTGTGTGGGGGTTAGAAAGAGAGAGAGAGAGAGAGAGAGAGAGAGAGAGAGTCAAACTCATAGGTAGATCACTGGGTGTCATATTTACAAGGTTCTTTTTATGATCCCGGTAATAGTTTGCCCCAAGAATATAGTCATGCAACTGGCAACTTCATCCCTTAAGACCTACTAAGAAGGGAAGCGCTTTCCCTTCTTGGTACTCTAATAAAACAGGCAGAGGCGTGTGGAATATTTTATATATATATACCAAAGTCCAATAACTTGGATAGAGTGTTTTACAAATATACAGACATACGCGCACACACACACACACACACACACACATATATATATATATATATATATATATATATATATATATATATATATATATATATATATATATATATATATATATATATATATATATATATATATATATATATATATATATATATATTTTACACACTGATATCAGATAATTTGGATAGAGTGTTGTGGGGACACAGACCTCTTGCTTTTTTATATATATATATATATATATATATATATATATATATATATATATATATATATATATATATATATATATATATATATATATATATATATATATATATATATAATAAGCCAACAAAAAAAAAAAAGAAATTCATTAAGTTTTCGGAGGAGCATCTTGCTTCTTCCTCAGATTATTCCGGAGGAAAGATGGTCCTTTCGAAAGCTAAAGGAATTTCTTTTCCATGCTTTGTTGGGCACACCAAAAATCGTATACAAAGAAATTGTGCATGTTATTAATTATATATGCATACATATATAGTATATATATAAAATATATATATTTTTTATCAACTGCCAAGTGACCAAAATATTTATCTTCGGCAAAAGGACTAAGCCTTCATTCTCAGGTGTAGAAGAAAGCTTTAGTCACGTTCTAATACATTCCATTATGCTTCAGCTGACCTATTAAGTGAATCAGGTGTCTTTCGGGGATCAACGGCAATATTTTGCAGACACGTTAGAGGATGCTGACTAGTAGCCCCATTCAGAAGAGTTTGCTGAGAGTCGAGAGGATATCACAATTTAGGAGCACATATTCTTAGGTAAAATTAAACACACACATATCCATATATATATATATATATGGAAATAATCGACCCATAATTACATGTGGAACAGAAATAAATTTCTGGCTTACATCAGGATCGAACCCAAGTTCCAACTTCTTTTATGACTTGTGTGGCCTGGTTTGGCAGCGGTCTTGTCTTTCAATTGAAAGTCTTGGGTACGATCCTGATGTGAGTCAGAAATTTGTTTCTGTTCCATAGGTCATTGTATGTTGATTATTTCTATCATATTCACTCAGAAAGGATAATTCGAATGAAATGCTGTCAACTGGGTCACTGCTGAGTCGGGAAGTTGGGGAAAACACGCTGGTATGCAAGGCAGTTAGCCTGCCCAGGTAATTCCTTGGGTACAGTGGTAAGTAAGTATAGCTTAGTTTTACCAGACCACTGAGCTGATTAGCAGCTCTCCTAGGGCTGGCCCGAAGGATTAGACATTATTTTACGTGGCTAAGAACCAATTGGTTACTTAGCAACGGGACCTACAGCTTATTGGTACCCAGGTTCCAACTTCTCTTATGAGTTGTGTGGACTGGTTGGCAGCGGTCTCGTCTTTCAATTGAAAGATCTGGGTTCGATCCTGATGTGAGTCAGACATTTACACAAACATGTATATTATATATATACTATATGTATGTATGCATGTATCTATGTATGTATATGTCTGTGTATTTGTACGCGTGCACCATTAAAGTGCCTTCCAAATATTCTTATCAGTCTCAAAATTACCGAAGGGAAACGACTCACTGACTGGATCAAGTTAAAGTTATGGGAACTAGGGAAAGCAGAAACAGGACTCAACTAACTGAAAACTAAAACGCAGAGTGGAAGAACCTCTTCATGAACAACCAAATCCGATAGTTGTTAACAGCGCCATAATGCGCATACAGTTCACTTCTGCACAGGCTTTCGTATCAAAGGAGGTACAGCGTTTTGAGCTTCGAAATAAGTATTACCATATACTGTCATTTCAAGGGCCTGACCAAGTTTCGATTTGCCTTTGAATCAACTGTCTCCAAACACACACACACACACACACACACACATATACACACTAAGAGAAATAACTGGCTACTAAAACGGTACAAACTGTAACAAAGAAACATTTTAACTGCTTTCTGCTATTTCTGTTGACAGGTATGGCTTACAAGAACCCCAAACCTGGTTCGCAAGATTTGCTTTTTTTCTGTTTTCTATGCCAAGCAAAATCGAAAAGCAGTCGATCAACTGGTTTAGTAACACCTTCACAACATTCAATTTCAAAATGTGGAATGCTGTAATTCCAGTGTTTCTTAACCAATTCAACCAGGCTCGCTTAGGCAGGCAAATCTGTATTATATTAGGAGGGAAACCATAAGGTATCATTCTAAAACGAACTGTTTTGATTTGGACAGCCTTGCCGCTCTTTCTCCTTGGTCCAAACCTTTGCCTTGCGGTGTTTCCTCTCCAACAACTAGAATTTAGGCTGTATAAAAGCAATAAAATGCCAGGTGCAATGCGGCGATATACATCACGGAAAACAGATCTTGGGACGATTTGTCGTTAACGTAGTGTGGAATGGCTGAGGCTTACTAATGATGTGGTGTGGGTGTCGAATGGAGAGTGAAGAGAAGCTGCGGGGCTGAGAGAGAGTTTGAGTGTTTTTATAAAGAAAGGTAATTGGGAATAAATTAAACGATGAATGATCTGGTGAAAGGTGAACAAACAAAAGAAAAGGTACAGCAAGATTTGGCAGAGAAGTCTACGGAAGTCATTCTGCAAACGATTCGGACGAGTCTATGGAAGCCAGGGTATAGGAACCAACGATCCCATAAGAACAAGAGATTGGGCACAGCCATTTAACAAGCATTACGGTGTAGGATAGAAACGCCAAGCCGGGCTCGAGTAGTAGAAAATTTTAATGCGCGCATATCAAATATTCTGAGATCTAACCTACTAGGAACGTATAGATGAACAGTTAAGCCCCACTTCTTTATGAAAGGAAGTGCATATGATGAAGAAGATGGGTAATTTTTACAGAATATGTATAGCTAGAAGAACTGAAAGGATATGTGTAGAGAAAACAAAAATAACGTAAATGGGGGGTAAGGGACCACTGGCTTGAGATGGTTTGGTCCAGTGGAGAGAATAAAGAGAAACAGACTAGTGAAAAGGGAATATATTCACATTTAGAAAGGAAGAAGAGAATAAGGCCTATATAATGTTCAATAGATCTGCCACATGATATGCTGGAACAGAAGGACCTTTGCATTCGGAATGCGAGTGTGAAAGATAGGGATGTATTGTGCATATATATATATATATATATATATTATATATATATATATATATCATATATACATGGGTTACATGCAGTGCTGGTGTTTTTTTGTACAGGTGTATGAAGCAGCTTATGGTGTGTTCGTAATCTGCACAAGGGGTTCCAGCCTTGATTCATCAACTTAAAGAAGAATGTAGCGGTGACGACTGGTTTTTTTTTTTGTGAAGGTACATCCTGTTTTGGGAAAAGGCTTACTGTTTTGTGCACACACATGCACAAATACATAC